>NW_027476144.1:440000-502500 GCF_051020955.1 Megalopta genalis
GAACCCTGATTCCCCGTTACCCGTTACAACCATGGTAGGCGCAGAACCTACCATCGACAGTTGATAAGGCAGACATTTGAAAGATGCGTCGCCGGTGCTATAAGACCATGCGATCAGCACAAAGTTATTCAGAGTCACCAAAGCAAACGATGGACGAGTGTAAACACCCGCCACCGATTGGTTTTGATCTAATAAAAGCGTTCCTACCATCTCTGGTCGGAACTCTGTTTTGCATGTATTAGCTCTAGAATTACCACAGTTATCCAAGTAAATTTTAGTACGATCTAAGAAACCATAACTGATTTAATGAGCCATTCGCGGTTTCACCTTAATACGGCATGTACTGAGACATGCATGGCTTAATCTTTGAGACAAGCATATGACTACTGGCAGGATCAACCAGGGAACTATACAATATGTATATATAAAATGGACAAAATTTAAATCCTTTTCCATCGTCGCCTGTTTCATATATATATATGTCAGGTCGACACACCATTTTTCTCTTTCAAATATGTACAAGTTTTGCCACATTCCGCGCTTGTAACATATCTTCTTTAACGCTCAATTTCTTTCATTTTTCTACCATACAGATATTTTACCGTACGCCCAAAAACGTACGTATTATATTTTTGTTCTATCATAAAATCACATTTTTCTACGTACGCCAGCTTCGTACGTTTCTATCTTTGCCTTCATAAAATCACAAGATAATTTTATCTTCAAGAGTCTCGCTATTAACATCTTGTAAGATAAATGTACGTCCCAGCTAAAACGTACAAATACTTCAAGTTAAGTAATAATATATCATCGCTATTGACAAATTTTTAAGATCCAAGACACAGTTCTCTCTATATGTTTTAATATTTTTTATGTACTCAAATATATTCAAAGGAAAAAGTACATGGGTGATGCCATAGTCGTGGAAGCGCGTACGCTCACGCTGATCTTCTGACCGCCGGAAGCACGAAACCTCTGATCTGGGCAAAATCGGCAAGCCGAGGAAGAACGGACAGGACACATGCTGGACTGGCGAGAAAGCGTGTTCTTCCGCTCGCGCTAGGCATTTCGATTTCTGACACCTCTTGATTTAAAAAATCAGTTTTTTGATAGTTTTCTCTCTCCACTGGGCTATTCATTTTAGCCACAGTTTTCAATTGGTACGATTTGCTTCCAAATCTTACAGATGCATTTTAAAAAATTTTTCCATCGCTCGGACAGAAGAGTCGATTGCTCAGTGAGTACGAGTATACATACAAAGTGCATACGGGTAACCAACCCCGTAGGGCTTGCCACATATGGGCCATTCGGTCAAAGACACCGACCCGTGGCCACGCTGTGTGGAGAAAAGTCCGTAACGTAAACGGCACGAAACAGTCAGGACCGAAGCCCCGAAGGAGCTCTGAGACAGCTTCTCGACCGAGATCGTAGAATTGGCCCAAAACCCGCTCTGCTCCGTCCGCCTCGCACGGACCGTGTATCTCTTATAGATACCGAACGGCCGGCAAGGACGCCGGCGCCGCCGGCCGAATAGCACGCGCGCTTATGAGTGTAAACCGCCGCGGCAACAGACCGCCCGGCCGTGCTGTTGTAACATAGCGCGTGAACGAACGAAAAAAATTTTTATAGTAAACATTAAAATAAATTACACTACCGTAAACTAGACAAAAAATTACACATTTTTTCCCAATATGAAAATTTTCACAAACTTTTTAAAGTCCCATCGCATCGAGTAAACTTTTTTAATAACGCGTCCGCACGATTCTAAATGCTTAATCCATATGTGAAATCGTTCACTGATCACGAATATCGTATTTAAAAAAATTACAAAAATTTATTTTTCAAAATAATCCAAAAAAACCGAAAAATCACAAGAGTAAAGTACCATTATTTTAAACAACATGTCGTTCTAAATGCTTAATCCCTATGTAAAAAAGTTATCTAAGCAAGAATATGTAATTGAAAAAAATTAGAAAAATTTATTTTAGCCGTAAATCGGAAATAATGGGGACACCGGAGCTGTTCGAAGCGCCGAGACGCGCCGCGTACGGCCGAATATTTTCTAAGTCCCAACGTACCGATCAAGAGTAAAGTACCATTTTCCTACATTAGATTTCGTTCTAAATGCTTAATCCCTATGTAAAAACGTTAGTTAAGCAAGAATATCGTATTTTTAAAAAAATCTAATGATAGGATTTTCCAGAAAATTGAAAAAACCGAAAAATGTCAAGAGTAAAGTGCCATTTTCTGACATTAGATTTCGTTCTAAATGCTTAATCCCTATGTAGAAACGTTAGTTAAGCAAGAATATCGTATTTTTAAAAAAATCTAATGATAGGATTTTTCAGAAAATTGAAAAAACCGTAAAATGTCAAGAGTAAAGTGCCATTATTTTAAACAATGTATCGTTCTAAATGCTTAATCCCTATGTAAAAAAGTTATTTAAGCAAGAATATGTTATTGAAAAAAATTAGAAAAATTTATTTTAGCCGTAAATCGAAAATAATGGGGACACCGGAGCTGTTCGAAGCGCCGAGACGCGCCGCGTACGGCCGAATATTTTCAAAGTCCCAACGTACCGATCAAGAGTAAAGTACCATTTTCCTACATTAGATTTCGTTCTAAATGCTTAATCCCTATGTAAAAACGTTAGTTAAGCAAGAATATCGTATTTTTAAAAAAATCTAATGATAGGATTTTCCAGAAAATTGAAAAAACCGAAAAATGTCAAGAGTAAAGTGCCATTTTCTGACATTAGATTTCGTTCTAAATGCTTAATCCCTATGTAGAAACGTTAGTTAAGCAAGAATATCGTATTTTTAAAAAAATCTAATGGTAGGATTTTTCAGAAAATTGAAAAAACCGTAAAATGTCAAGAGTAAAGTGCCCTTATTTTAAACATTATATCGTTCTAAATGCTTAATCCCTATGTAAAAAAGTTATCTAAGCAAGAATATGTTATTGAATAAAATGAGAAAAATTTATTTTAGCCGTAAATCGAAAATAATGGGTCGAGCGAATCGGTCGATTGCGCCGAGACGCGCTATGATGCAACAGACGAGCGATTGGAACGCCCGAATATTTTCAAAGTCCCAACGTACCGATCAAGAGTAAAGTACCATTTTCCTACATTAGATTTCGTTCTAAATGCTTAATCCCTATGTAAAAACGTTAGTTAAGCAAGAATATCGTATTTTTAAAAAAATCTAATGATAGGATTTTCCAGAAAATTGAAAAAACCGAAAAATGTCAAGAGTAAAGTGCCATTTTCTGACATTAGATTTCGTTCTAAATGCTTAATCCCTATGTAGAAACGTTAGTTAAGCAAGAATATCGTATTTCTAAAAAAATCTAATGATAGGATTTTTCAGAAAATTGAAAAAACCGTAAAATGTCAAGAGTAAAGTGCCCTTATTTTAAACAATGTATCGTTCTAAATGCTTAATCCCTATGTAAAAAAGTTATTTAAGGAGGAATATGTTATTGAAAAATATTAGAAAAATTTATTTTAGCCGTAAATCGAAAATAATGGGGACACCGGAGCTGTTCGAAGCGCCGAGCGCGCCGCGTACGCCCGAATATTTTCAAAGTCCCAACGTACCGATCAAGAGTAAAGTACCATTTTCCTACATTAGATTTCGTTCTAAATGCTTAATCCCTATGTAAAAACGTTAGTTAAGCAAGAATATCGTATTTTTAAAAAAATCTAATGATAGGATTTCCCAGAAAATTGAAAAAACCGAAAAATGTCAAGAGTAAAGTGCCATTTTCTGACATTAGATTTCGTTCTAAATGCTTAATCCCTATGTAGAAACGTTAGTTAAGCAAGAATATCGTATTTTTAAAAAAATCTAATGATAGGATTTTTCAGAAAATTGAAAAAACCGTAAAATGTCAAGAGTAAAGTGCCCTTATTTTAAACATTATATCGTTCTAAATGCTTAATCCCTATGTAAAAAAGTTATCTAAGCAAGAATATGTTATTGAATAAAATGAGAAAAATTTATTTTAGCCGTAAATCGAAAATAATGGGTCGAGCGAATCGGTCGATTGCGCCGAGACGCGCTATGATGCAACAGACGAGCGATTGGAACGCCCGAATATTTTCAAAGTCCCAACGTACCGATCAAGAGTAAAGTACCATTTTCCTACATTAGATTTCGTTCTAAATGCTTAATCCCTATGTAAAAACGTTAGTTAAGCAAGAATATCGTATTTTAAAAAAAATCTAATGATAGGATTTTCCAGAAAATTGAAAAAACCGAAAAATGTCAAGAGTAAAGTGCCATTTTCTGACATTAGATTTCGTTCTAAATGCTTAATCCCTATGTAGAAACGTTAGTTATGCAAGATTATCGTATTTTTAAAAAAATCTAATGATAGGATTTTTCAGAAAATTGAAAAAACCGTAAAATGTCAAGAGTAAAGTGCCCTTATTTTAAACATTATATCGTTCTAAATGCTTAATCCCTATGTAAAAAAGTTATCTAAGCAAGAATATGTTATTGAATAAAATGAGAAAAATTTATTTTAGCCGTAAATCGAAAATAATGGGTCGAGCGAATCGGTCGATTGCGCCGAGACGCGCTATGATCCCCCCCGTGTCCGCTACCTTGTCGTGGTGGGGGGGCTTCGTGCCCTAATGATCCTCAAGGCTGTGCCGGCGGGGATTTTATTCCCTGGCAGGTTCTACCTAGCCGGAGTGGCTTGAGGTGAGGGGCCAACTAAAGTCGGACACATACCGTAAACCTGTGGTCATGTTTTACAGGAACGGGGGTCTTGCCTTAACCGGCCGGACCGCGAGGATGACAACCTCTCTAAAAAATCCCTAGCCCCAAGCAGTGTTGCGCGGTGAAGAGGGCGTAGCTGGAGTAATCGCCAGCTATGGTTGGTGGGTGCACCAATCTTTAGCGGACAACCCCGGGGTACCTGGCGACCCCCCGGGCGTATTAGCCTTCCCCGGGTATGGCGGCTCTACCCGGGGTGACCTCCTTTCCGACCACACTCGTGGGATCAGATATGGATTCTTTTTCAAATACAACCGGGGAGGGGGGAAACGAGCGTGAGGTGGAGGTGCGCGGGCCTATCGTGCGCCTCAAAAGATGTACAGAGCCGGTGTCGCGGAGGCATTCTACAACACGCGGCGCAAAGAGGCCTGCGGAGGGCCTTGGCGACTGCGACGGGGGGGAGGAGTCGGACTTCTCCGTCTCCTCCCACCACTCGTCGCAGAGCGTCCCGGGCACCTCCACGAGGAAACGGGGCCGGCCACCGACGACCGGGCAATACGTTGGCCTCCAAGAGGCCAAACGCAAACAGGCTGAGGCTGAAAGAAGCCTCATAGCGGGCATTTTCGACCCGGTTGCCCCGGGACCGAGGCCCGCGAGTTCGAGCGACCCGCTTCCGGACGAGGTCGAGGTCGCTGCGGATTTCCGGGGCCGCCCGACGCGGGACGTTGCGGCCGCGGTAATGGAGTGCCTGGGCGATGTGGCCAGGATATCCAATGCCGCGACGGGGCTGAAGGCCAGTGCGGTGCGGTCCCTCCGGACGGCGGCCCTGAGCAGCCGGGTGGGCGTTGCGGAGCTGGCAGTTCGGTCGGCTCCCAGCGCCACCCGGCTGTTGGAGGCCGAGAACGCTCAATTGCGAGAGCAATTGGCGGAGTTGCGGGCGGAGGTCGCCCGACTCCGTCAAGCGGTGGAGGCGGGGCCGGCTGTTGCCGGGATGGCTCCGCCGCTGCCCCCTGATGGGGGCAAGGGGTTGCTGCCGGTTATCAGCGCTCGGGGGCCCCAGTCCCCTGGGCGAGGAGGGTCCTCGCCCCCACCCGCGGCTGTGCCAGCCGACTTGCTGGCACAGATCGGCTCCCTTATCGACGCCAAATTGGCATCGTTCAGAAGGGAGCTGGTCCCGCGGGTGCGAGGCCCGCGGTCGGCGGCACCCGTGCCGCCCGCCCCACCCCTGCCGATGGACAGGAGGGGGGGAAAGAAAAAGGGTGGCAGTGGGGGAGAGACTGTGGTCGCTAAGGCGACACAAATGCAGCCCGCCCCCACTGTTGCGCCGCCCTCCACCACACCTCCAACTGAGGTGTGGTCAAAGGTAGTTGGCCGGAAGGCCAAAAGGGCGGCTGCCGCAGATAAACCTGCGGCAGCTGCCAAGGCTGCTTTGACCGAGAGGGCGGCGAAGCGGGTGGCACCGGCTGCTCCCAAAAGGGCTCCCCTGCCGCCACGTCCGCCCCGCACGGCTGCCGTTACTCTAACGGTACCGGCCGGCGGGGCGATGAGTTACGCCGAGGCGATGGCCACTGCCAGGTCCAAAATAGACCTGGCAGAACTTGGCATCGCCTCGCTGAAGCCCAGGAGAGCGGTGACGGGGGCAATAATTTTAGAGGTCCCCGGAGCTGATGGAGCAGCCAAGGCCACTGCCCTGGCCTCTAAGATGGCTGACGCGCTGGCAGGGACCGGCGTGAAGGTCGCGCGCCCAATCAAAAAGGCCGACCTTAGGGTGCGCGGCCTGGTCGACTCGACCACGCCGGTGGAGGTCGCCGCAGCTGTCGCCCGTGTGGGAGGGTGCGACCGGGGGGATGTGAAGACCGGCGAAATCCGGTCTTCCCCCTCTGGTTTGGGCACCCTCTGGGTCCAGTGCCCTGCTGCGGCCGCGCGAAAAGTTGCGGTCGCTGGCAAATTGACAGTGGGCTGGACCCAGGCGACGGTGGAGGCCCTCAGCGCCCGCCCCTTGCAGTGCTACCGCTGCTTTGGCTTAGGCCACACGAGGCAGCGGTGCACTGCGGCCGAGGATCGGTCCGGCTGCTGTTTTGGGTGCGGCAGTCAGGACCACAGGGTGGCTGGCTGCACTGAACAGCCAAAGTGCCCGCTTTGCGCGGGTGCTGGCAAGCCGGCCGGCCACCGCCTCGGCAGCCGGGCGTGCCCTGCCAGCGCGAGACGCGGCAGAGGGAGCAGGGGGAGGAGAACCACGACGGCCAAGGCGGCAGCCGCCGTGGCAGCTACTAATACAAAAGATCCGGCACCCAAGGATGCCACCGTCACGCCCGCGGGGGCGGTTGGGGCTGATAAAACCCCAGACGCCACCGCTCCCGCGGCGGCGATGGAGATTGAGGTGCCGGAGTAATGGGGCCTACTGGCCCTATTATTCAGGCCAACCTGAACCGCTCGGTCAGGGCACAAGACCTTTTTGTGCAATTCCTGGCCGAGCGGGGTGCCGGGTTGGCCGTAGCGGCGGAGCCGTACCGGGTCCCCGACCATCCACATTGGATGGGGGACTTGGACGGCTCCGTCGTTATAATATGGGCAGGCCGGCCGGGGTCCCCGGCGTGCTCCGTTATCGAGCGCGGCCGGGGATACCTGGCCGTTGACTGGGGCGGCACCGTGGTTGTGGCGATCTACGCACCTCCGAGGTGGTCCCTCGTGGAGTATGAACAGTATCTGGACGTGGTGGGGAGATGCGTCTCTCGCTGCCAGCCGCGTCCGGTGCTGGTCCTGGGGGACTTCAACGCCAAGTCTTCAGCTTGGGGTTCCCCCAGGACGGACCCGAGGGGCCGGGAGGTGCTTGATTGGGCGGCGGGACTCGGACTCTGTCTTCTAAACACGGGCTCGGTCCATACGTGCGTGCGGTATAACGGGGGGTCCATCGTTGACCTGTCATGGGCAACGCCCCCGGCCGTGCGCCGTATTACGGGGTGGAGGGTGGCGGAGGAGGTCGAGACGCTGTCCGACCACAGATACATTGTTCTCGGCCTTTCCGCCGCCCCATCGACGCCCCGACGTCGCCCCGCTGATGAGGGATCGCCTCAGCCACGGTGGGCGCTGAAGCGCCTCGACCAGGACGCTCTGATGGCGGCAGCCCACGTCGTGGCCTGGCCGGCAACACCGGCCGGGCCAGTCGACGGGACAAGGGAGGCCCATTGGTTCCGGGGCGCAATGACGTCGATTTGCGACGTCGCCATGCCCCGGGCCAGGATCTTCCCGAGGAAGGCGGTGTACTGGTGGTCGCGCGCGATAGCGGATTTACGCACAGAGTGCGTCCGCGCGCGACGCCAGTACGCCCGCGCCCGTCGACGACGACGTTCCGACGTGGAGCTGGCTATCCAGCTGTATGGGCGATACAGGGAGAAGGTGGTCGCCCTGCAGCTGGCCATCAGGCAGGCGAAGAGCCAGGCCTGGCGCGACTTTCTCGGGTCTCTGAACCGAGATCCGTGGGGGCGCCCATACAAAATGGCGATGGGACGTTTACGTCCCTGGGCCCCCCCTCTGACGGAAAGCCTGGATCCGGGGATGCTCGGACGGGTCGTGGACGCGCTATTCCCCGTCAGCGGGGAGGCGTCCCGGCCCGTCCCTCAGCTAGAGGGACATGAGTGGTCCCCGGATCTGGAGGTCGCGCCGGAGGAAATGGCCGGGGTAGTCAAATGGCTTCGGGGCAAGAATACTGCCCCGGGGCCGGACGGTATCCCCGGCCGGGTCTGGTTGCTTGCCATGAGCGTCCTGGGCGGGAGGCTCAGAAGCCTCTTCTCCGGGCTCCTGAGGTCCGGGGTGTTCCCGGACCTCTGGAGGAGAAGTCGGATGGTCCTCTTAAAGAAGGATGGGAGGCCTGCGGATTCTCCCTCCGCGTACCGGCCCATTTGCCTCCTGGACGAGGTGGGCAAGATCTTTGAAAGGATCATTGCTGCCCGCCTCGCCAGGCACCTGTCCCGCGTTGGCCCCGATCTGGCGGACTGCCAGTTCGGCTTTCGGGAGGGGCGATCGACGGTCGACGCAATCGACCGTCTAAAGTCCCTCTCGGACAATGCCGTGGCACGGGGCGGGGTGTGTTTGGCGGTGTCGATCGACATCGTCAATGCATTTAACACCCTGCCCTGGTCCGCCATTAGGGAGGCCCTGGTTGAACACCAGGTGCCTCCCTATCTGAGGCGGGTGATCGGGGCCTACCTGCGGGACAGGTGGGTGGAATACCCGGGCCGGTACGGGACGATACGGAGGGAAGTGGACTGCGGGGTCCCACAGGGGTCCGTGTTAGGACCACTCCTGTGGGACCTGGGATATAACGCGGTCCTGAGGGCCTCCCTGCCCGACGGTGCCACTGTCGTCTGCTATGCGGACGACACGTTAGTGGTCACCGTCGGGGACACCTTCGAGAGGACCATCCGACGAGCGGAGGTTGCGGTGGCAGCCGTCGTCGCGAAGATCCACGATCTGGGGCTGAAGATGGCCCCGGAGAAGGCCGAGGCCGTCTGGTTTGGACGGCCTCGGTCGCGGCCACCGGCCGGATCGTGGATCTGGGTTGGAGGAGCCTGCGTCGAGGTGAAGTCCGAGATCAAGTATCTCGGACTGATCCTCGACAGCCACTGGAGATTCGGGGCGCATTTCGGCCGCCTCGTCCCCCGAGTTGAGAGGGCGGCGGCCTCGCTCGGCCGCCTGTTGCCCAATCTCGGGGGACCGGATAACATGGTGCGTCGCCTATACCTGGGCGTGGTGCGGTCCATGGCCTTGTACGGCGCCCCGATCTGGGGGCCGTCCGCGAGGGCAAGCCGGCGCATCACTTTGTTGTTGCGCCGGCTTCAGAGGCAAATGGCCCTTCGCCTCATACGGGGTTACCGCACCGCGTCTACCGTGGCGGCGCTTGCTCTGGCGGGAGAAATTCCCTTCGAGCTGCAGGCGGCGATGCGCGCCTTTGTCTATAGGCGCATATGCATCGCTGGCCGGGCTCGGGGGGACCCGCCGGAGCGGGAGGCGGTCGACGGCTTCGAACTCCAGGCCCGGGGACTAGCGCTCGCCAGATGGCATGCGGAGCTTTGTTCCCATGCCGGCGAGCGCGTCCCTGGGGCTCTCCTGCCACACTTCACCTCGTGGCGGGAGAGGCGGTTTGGCAGGCTCACCTACCGTGCGACGCAGGTGTTCACCGGGCATGGCTGCTTCGGTGTGTACCTGTGTCGCATCGGTCGGGAAGCGACGACGGTGTGCCACCACTGTGGCGCGGAGGAGGACTCGGCGCAGCATACACTGGAGGTATGCCCCGCCTTTTCAGTGCTGCGCCGAGTCCTAAGACGGGAAGTTGGTCGCGACCTCGCTCTCTCCAGCTTAGTTGGGGCCATGCTGGAGAGCCCAAGAAAATGGGCGGCAGCCATCGCCTTCTGCGAAGAGGTGATGCTGCAGAAGGAGGCTGCCGAGCGGGGTCGCCGTGAGCGGGGGGTGCGGCGTGTGCGCCCACGCCTAGAGCCCCCCTCCCCGAGCAGATGAGAATAGGCGGGCGGCGGGTGTACCAGATTACTGGTTTAATTGCCCGCCGCCCGCCAACCCCCCCCCAACTGAAGCTGTCCTCCCCATAGTGGGAGTGACGAGGCGGTGTGGGGTGCGGTCCCCCGCACCGCCGAAGCAAGATGATTCATGGGGGGAGTATAAATCTCCTCCCCGGGACGCGGCCGGCCATCGCCATTCCATCCTGGTGGCCGGCCAGGCGAGGGGGAGCCGCGGTTGTGTTCTGTAAGAGTTCCCGTGGCTCCCCCGCTACTCGCCAGCGCCCTAGGCCGCCGTGGGGGTTTTAGCGGGTCAAAACCCGCACTACCCCCGCCCCGCCCCTCGGGCGGGCCGGGGGTGTCTGACCAGCAGATTTCCCCCACGTTAAACAAAAAAAAAAAAAAAAAAAAAAAAAGACGCGCTATGATGCAACAGACGAGCGATTGGAACGCCCGAATATTTTCAAAGTCCCAACGTACCGATCAAGAGTAAAGTACCATTTTCCTACATTAGATTTCGTTCTAAATGCTTAATCCCTATGTAAAAACGTTAGTTAAGCAAGAATATCGTATTTTTAAAAAAATCTAATGATAGGATTTTCCAGAAAATTGAAAAAACCGAAAAATGTCAAGAGTAAAGTGCCATTTTCTGACATTAGATTTCGTTCTAAATGCTTAATCCCTATGTAGAAACGTTAGTTAAGCAAGATTATCGTATTTTTAAAAAAATCTAATGGTAGGATTTTTCAGAAAATTGAAAAAACCGTAAAATGTCAAGAGTAAAGTGCCCTTATTTTAAACATTATATCGTTCTAAATGCTTAATCCCTATGTAAAAAAGTTATCTAAGCAAGAATATGTTATTGAATAAAATGAGAAAAATTTATTTTAGCCGTAAATCGAAAATAATGGGTCGAGCGAATCGGTCGATTGCGCCGAGACGCGCTATGATGCAACAGACGAGCGATTGGAACGCCCGAATATTTTCAAAGTCCCAACGTACCGATCAAGAGTAAAGTACCATTTTCCTACATTAGATTTCGTTCTAAATGCTTAATCCCTATGTAAAAACGTTAGTTAAGCAAGAATATCGTATTTTTAAAAAAATCTAATGATAGGATTTTCCAGAAAATTGAAAAAACCGAAAAATGTCAAGAGTAAAGTGCCATTTTCTGACATTAGATTTCGTTCTAAATGCTTAATCCCTATGTAGAAACGTTAGTTATGCAAGATTATCGTATTTTTAAAAAAATCTAATGATAGGATTTTTCAGAAAATTGAAAAAACCGTAAAATGTCAAGAGTAAAGTGCCCTTATTTTAAACATTATATCGTTCTAAATGCTTAATCCCTATGTAAAAAAGTTATCTAAGCAAGAATATGTTATTGAATAAAATGAGAAAAATTTATTTTAGCCGTAAATCGAAAATAATGGGTCGAGCGAATCGGTCGATTGCGCCGAGACGCGCTATGATGCAACAGACGAGCGATTGGAACGCCCGAATATTTTCAAAGTCCCAACGTACCGATCAAGAGTAAAGTACCATTTTCCTACATTAGATTTCGTTCTAAATGCTTAATCCCTATGTAAAAACGTTAGTTAAGCAAGAATATCGTATTTTAAAAAAAATCTAATGATAGGATTTTCCAGAAAATTGAAAAAACCGAAAAATGTCAAGAGTAAAGTGCCATTTTCTGACATTAGATTTCGTTCTAAATGCTTAATCCCTATGTAGAAACGTTAGTTATGCAAGATTATCGTATTTTTAAAAAAATCTAATGATAGGATTTTTCAGAAAATTGAAAAAACCGTAAAATGTCAAGAGTAAAGTGCCCTTATTTTAAACATTATATCGTTCTAAATGCTTAATCCCTATGTAAAAAAGTTATCTAAGCAAGAATATGTTATTGAATAAAATGAGAAAAATTTATTTTAGCCGTAAATCGAAAATAATGGGTCGAGCGAATCGGTCGATTGCGCCGAGACGCGCTATGATGCAACAGACGAGCGATTGGAACGCCCGAATATTTTCAAAGTCCCAACGTACCGATCAAGAGTAAAGTACCATTTTCCTACATTAGATTTCGTTCTAAATGCTTAATCCCTATGTAAAAACGTTAGTTAAGCAAGAATATCGTATTTTTAAAAAAATCTAATGATAGGATTTTCCAGAAAATTGAAAAAACCGAAAAATGTCAAGAGTAAAGTGCCATTTTCTGACATTAGATTTCGTTCTAAATGCTTAATCCCTATGTAGAAACGTTAGTTAAGCAAGAATATCGTATTTTTAAAAAAATCTAATGATAGGATTTTTCAGAAAATTGAAAAAACCGTAAAATGTCAAGAGTAATGTGCCATTATTTTAAACAATGTATCGTTCTAAATGCTTAATCCCTATGTAAAAAAGTTATCTAAGCAAGAATATGTTATTGAATAAAATGAGAAAAATTTATTTTAGCCGTAAATCGAAAATAATGGGTCGAGCGAATCGGTCGATTGCGCCGAGACGCGCTATGATGCAACAGACGAGCGATTGGAACGCCCGAATATTTTCAAAGTCCCAACGTACCGATCAAGAGTAAAGTACCATTTTCCTACATTAGATTTCGTTCTAAATGCTTAATCCCTATGTAAAAACGTTAGTTAAGCAAGAATATCGTATTTTTAAAAAAATCTAATGATAGGATTTTCCAGAAAATTGAAAAAACCGAAAAATGTCAAGAGTAAAGTGCCATTTTCTGACATTAGATTTCGTTCTAAATGCTTAATCCCTATGTAGAAACGTTAGTTATGCAAGATTATCGTATTTTTAAAAAAATCTAATGATAGGATTTTTCAGAAAATTGAAAAAACCGTAAAATGTCAAGAGTAAAGTGCCCTTATTTTAAACATTATATCGTTCTAAATGCTTAATCCCTATGTAAAAAAGTTATCTAAGCAAGAATATGTTATTGAATAAAATGAGAAAAATTTATTTTAGCCGTAAATCGAAAATAATGGGTCGAGCGAATCGGTCGATTGCGCCGAGACGCGCTATGATGCAACAGACGAGCGATTGGAACGCCCGAATATTTTCAAAGTCCCAACGTACCGGTCAAGAGTAAAGTACCATTTTCCTACATTAGATTTCGTTCTAAATGCTTAATCCCTATGTAAAAACGTTAGTTAAGCAAGAATATCGTATTTTAAAAAAAATCTAATGATAGGATTTTCCAGAAAATTGAAAAAACCGAAAAATGTCAAGAGTAAAGTGCCATTTTCTGACATTAGATTTCGTTCTAAATGCTTAATCCCTATGTAGAAACGTTAGTTAAGCAAGAATATCGTATTTTTAAAAAAATCTAATGATAGGATTTTTCAGAAAATTGAAAAAACCGTAAAATGTCAAGAGTAATGTGCCATTATTTTAAACAATGTATCGTTCTAAATGCTTAATCCCTATGTAAAAAAGTTATCTAAGCAAGAATATGTTATTGAATAAAATGAGAAAAATTTATTTTAGCCGTAAATCGAAAATAATGGGTCGAGCGAATCGGTCGATTGCGCCGAGACGCGCTATGATGCAACAGACGAGCGATTGGAACGCCCGAATATTTTCAAAGTCCCAACGTACCGGTCAAGAGTAAAGTACCATTTTCCTACATTAGATTTCGTTCTAAATGCTTAATCCCTATGTAAAAACGTTAGTTAAGCAAGAATATCGTATTTTAAAAAAAATCTAATGATAGGATTTTCCAGAAAATTGAAAAAACCGAAAAATGTCAAGAGTAAAGTGCCATTTTCTGACATTAGATTTCGTTCTAAATGCTTAATCCCTATGTAGAAACGTTAGTTAAGCAAGATTATCGTATTTTTAAAAAAATCTAATGATAGGATTTTTCAGAAAATTGAAAAAACCGTAAAATGTCAAGAGTAAAGTGCCCTTATTTTAAACAATGTATCGTTCTAAATGCTTAATCCCTATGTAAAAAAGTTATTTTAGCAGGAATATGTTATTGAAAAAAATTAGAAAAATTTATTTTAGCCGTAAATCGAAAATAATGGATCGAGCGAATCGGTCGATTGCGCCGAGACGCGCTATGATGCAACAGACGAGCGATTGGAACGCCCGAATATTTTCAAAGTCCCAACGTACCGATCAAGAGTAAAGTACCATTTTCCTACATTAGATTTCGTTCTAAATGCTTAATCCCTATGTAAAAACGTTAGTTAAGCAAGAATATCGTATTTTTAAAAAAATCTAATGATAGGATTTTCCAGAAAATTGAAAAAACCGAAAAATGTCAAGAGTAAAGTGCCATTTTCTGACATTAGATTTCGTTCTAAATGCTTAATCCCTATGTAGAAACGTTAGTTAAGCAAGAATATCGTATTTCTAAAAAAATCTAATGATAGGATTTTTCAGAAAATTGAAAAAACCGTAAAATGTCAAGAGTAAAGTGCCCTTATTTTAAACAATGTATCGTTCTAAATGCTTAATCCCTATGTAAAAAAGTTATTTAAGGAGGAATATGTTATTGAAAAATATTAGAAAAATTTATTTTAGCCGTAAATCGAAAATAATGGGGACACCGGAGCTGTTCGAAGCGCCGAGCGCGCCGCGTACGCCCGAATATTTTCAAAGTCCCAACGTACCGATCAAGAGTAAAGTACCATTTTCCTACATTAGATTTCGTTCTAAATGCTTAATCCCTATGTAAAAACGTTAGTTAAGCAAGAATATCGTATTTTTAAAAAAATCTAATGATAGGATTTCCCAGAAAATTGAAAAAACCGAAAAATGTCAAGAGTAAAGTGCCATTTTCTGACATTAGATTTCGTTCTAAATGCTTAATCCCTATGTAGAAACGTTAGTTAAGCAAGAATATCGTATTTTTAAAAAAATCTAATGATAGGATTTTTCAGAAAATTGAAAAAACCGTAAAATGTCAAGAGTAAAGTGCCCTTATTTTAAACATTATATCGTTCTAAATGCTTAATCCCTATGTAAAAAAGTTATCTAAGCAAGAATATGTTATTGAATAAAATGAGAAAAATTTATTTTAGCCGTAAATCGAAAATAATGGGTCGAGCGAATCGGTCGATTGCGCCGAGACGCGCTATGATGCAACAGACGAGCGATTGGAACGCCCGAATATTTTCAAAGTCCCAACGTACCGATCAAGAGTAAAGTACCATTTTCCTACATTAGATTTCGTTCTAAATGCTTAATCCCTATGTAAAAACGTTAGTTAAGCAAGAATATCGTATTTTAAAAAAAATCTAATGATAGGATTTTCCAGAAAATTGAAAAAACCGAAAAATGTCAAGAGTAAAGTGCCATTTTCTGACATTAGATTTCGTTCTAAATGCTTAATCCCTATGTAGAAACGTTAGTTATGCAAGATTATCGTATTTTTAAAAAAATCTAATGATAGGATTTTTCAGAAAATTGAAAAAACCGTAAAATGTCAAGAGTAAAGTGCCCTTATTTTAAACATTATATCGTTCTAAATGCTTAATCCCTATGTAAAAAAGTTATCTAAGCAAGAATATGTTATTGAATAAAATGAGAAAAATTTATTTTAGCCGTAAATCGAAAATAATGGGTCGAGCGAATCGGTCGATTGCGCCGAGACGCGCTATGATGCAACAGACGAGCGATTGGAACGCCCGAATATTTTCAAAGTCCCAACGTACCGATCAAGAGTAAAGTACCATTTTCCTACATTAGATTTCGTTCTAAATGCTTAATCCCTATGTAAAAACGTTAGTTAAGCAAGAATATCGTATTTTAAAAAAAATCTAATGATAGGATTTTCCAGAAAATTGAAAAAACCGAAAAATGTCAAGAGTAAAGTGCCATTTTCTGACATTAGATTTCGTTCTAAATGCTTAATCCCTATGTAGAAACGTTAGTTAAGCAAGATTATCGTATTTTTAAAAAAATCTAATGATAGGATTTTTCATAAAATTGAAAAAACCGTAAAATGTCAAGAGTAAAGTGCCCTTATTTTAAACATTATATCGTTCTAAATGCTTAATCCCTATGTAAAAAAGTTATCTAAGCAAGAATATGTTATTGAATAAAATGAGAAAAATTTATTTTAGCCGTAAATCGAAAATAATGGGTCGAGCGAATCGGTCGATTGCGCCGAGACGCGCTATGATGCAACAGACGAGCGATTGGAACGCCCGAATATTTTCAAAGTCCCAACGTACCGATCAAGAGTAAAGTACCATTTTCCTACATTAGATTTCGTTCTAAATGCTTAATCCCTATGTAAAAACGTTAGTTAAGCAAGAATATCGTATTTTAAAAAAAATCTAATGATAGGATTTTCCAGAAAATTGAAAAAACCGAAAAATGTCAAGAGTAAAGTGCCATTTTCTGACATTAGATTTCGTTCTAAATGCTTAATCCCTATGTAGAAACGTTAGTTATGCAAGATTATCGTATTTTTAAAAAAATCTAATGATAGGATTTTTCAGAAAATTGAAAAAACCGTAAAATGTCAAGAGTAAAGTGCCCTTATTTTAAACATTATATCGTTCTAAATGCTTAATCCCTATGTAAAAAAGTTATCTAAGCAAGAATATGTTATTGAATAAAATGAGAAAAATTTATTTTAGCCGTAAATCGAAAATAATGGGTCGAGCGAATCGGTCGATTGCGCCGAGACGCGCTATGATGCAACAGACGAGCGATTGGAACGCCCGAATATTTTCAAAGTCCCAACGTACCGATCAAGAGTAAAGTACCATTTTCCTACATTAGATTTCGTTCTAAATGCTTAATCCCTATGTAAAAACGTTAGTTAAGCAAGAATATCGTATTTTTAAAAAAATCTAATGATAGGATTTTCCAGAAAATTGAAAAAACCGAAAAATGTCAAGAGTAAAGTGCCATTTTCTGACATTAGATTTCGTTCTAAATGCTTAATCCCTATGTAGAAACGTTAGTTAAGCAAGAATATCGTATTTTTAAAAAAATCTAATGATAGGATTTTTCAGAAAATTGAAAAAACCGTAAAATGTCAAGAGTAATGTGCCATTATTTTAAACAATGTATCGTTCTAAATGCTTAATCCCTATGTAAAAAAGTTATCTAAGCAAGAATATGTTATTGAATAAAATGAGAAAAATTTATTTTAGCCGTAAATCGAAAATAATGGGTCGAGCGAATCGGTCGATTGCGCCGAGACGCGCTATGATGCAACAGACGAGCGATTGGAACGCCCGAATATTTTCAAAGTCCCAACGTACCGATCAAGAGTAAAGTACCATTTTCCTACATTAGATTTCGTTCTAAATGCTTAATCCCTATGTAAAAACGTTAGTTAAGCAAGAATATCGTATTTTTAAAAAAATCTAATGATAGGATTTTCCAGAAAATTGAAAAAACCGAAAAATGTCAAGAGTAAAGTGCCATTTTCCTACATTAGATTTCGTTCTAAATGCTTAATCCCTATGTAAAAACGTTAGTTAAGCAAGAATATCGTATTTTTAAAAAAATCTAATGATAGGATTTTCCAGAAAATTGAAAAAACCGAAAAATGTCAAGAGTAAAGTGCCATTTTCTGACATTAGATTTCGTTCTAAATGCTTAATCCCTATGTAGAAACGTTAGTTAAGCAAGAATATCGTATTTTTAAAAAAATCTAATGATAGGATTTTTCAGAAAATTGAAAAAACCGTAAAATGTCAAGAGTAAAGTGCCATTATTTTAAACAATGTATCGTTCTAAATGCTTAATCCCTATGTAAAAAAGTTATTTAAACAAGAATATGTTATTGAAAAAAATTAGAAAAATTTATTTTAGCCGTAAATCGAAAATAATGGGGACACCGGAGCTGTTCGAAGCGCCGAGACGCGCCGCGTACGGCCGAATATTTTCAAAGTCCCAACGTACCGATCAAGAGTAAAGTACCATTTTCCTACATTAGATTTCGTTCTAAATGCTTAATCCCTATGTAAAAACGTTAGTTAAGCAAGAATATCGTATTTTTAAAAAAATCTAATGATAGGATTTTCCAGAAAATTGAAAAAACCGAAAAATGTCAAGAGTAAAGTGCCATTTTCTGACATTAGATTTCGTTCTAAATGCTTAATCCCTATGTAGAAACGTTAGTTAAGCAAGAATATCGTATTTTTAAAAAAATCTAATGATAGGATTTTTCAGAAAATTGAAAAAACCGTAAAATGTCAAGAGTAATGTGCCATTATTTTAAACAATGTATCGTTCTAAATGCTTAATCCCTATGTAAAAAAGTTATCTAAGCAAGAATATGTTATTGAATAAAATGAGAAAAATTTATTTTAGCCGTAAATCGAAAATAATGGGTCGAGCGAATCGGTCGATTGCGCCGAGACGCGCTATGATGCAACAGACGAGCGATTGGAACGCCCGAATATTTTCAAAGTCCCAACGTACCGATCAAGAGTAAAGTACCATTTTCCTACATTAGATTTCGTTCTAAATGCTTAATCCCTATGTAAAAACGTTAGTTAAGCAAGAATATCGTATTTTTAAAAAAATCTAATGATAGGATTTTCCAGAAAATTGAAAAAACCGAAAAATGTCAAGAGTAAAGTGCCATTTTCTGACATTAGATTTCGTTCTAAATGCTTAATCCCTATGTAGAAACGTTAGTTATGCAAGATTATCGTATTTTTAAAAAAATCTAATGATAGGATTTTTCAGAAAATTGAAAAAACCGTAAAATGTCAAGAGTAAAGTGCCCTTATTTTAAACATTATATCGTTCTAAATGCTTAATCCCTATGTAAAAAAGTTATCTAAGCAAGAATATGTTATTGAATAAAATGAGAAAAATTTATTTTAGCCGTAAATCGAAAATAATGGGTCGAGCGAATCGGTCGATTGCGCCGAGACGCGCTATGATGCAACAGACGAGCGATTGGAACGCCCGAATATTTTCAAAGTCCCAACGTACCGGTCAAGAGTAAAGTACCATTTTCCTACATTAGATTTCGTTCTAAATGCTTAATCCCTATGTAAAAACGTTAGTTAAGCAAGAATATCGTATTTTAAAAAAAATCTAATGATAGGATTTTCCAGAAAATTGAAAAAACCGAAAAATGTCAAGAGTAAAGTGCCATTTTCTGACATTAGATTTCGTTCTAAATGCTTAATCCCTATGTAGAAACGTTAGTTAAGCAAGATTATCGTATTTTTAAAAAAATCTAATGATAGGATTTTTCAGAAAATTGAAAAAACCGTAAAATGTCAAGAGTAAAGTGCCCTTATTTTAAACAATGTATCGTTCTAAATGCTTAATCCCTATGTAAAAAAGTTATTTTAGCAGGAATATGTTATTGAAAAAAATTAGAAAAATTTATTTTAGCCGTAAATCGAAAATAATGGATCGAGCGAATCGGTCGATTGCGCCGAGACGCGCTATGATGCAACAGACGAGCGATTGGAACGCCCGAATATTTTCAAAGTCCCAACGTACCGATCAAGAGTAAAGTACCATTTTCCTACATTAGATTTCGTTCTAAATGCTTAATCCCTATGTAAAAACGTTAGTTAAGCAAGAATATCGTATTTTTAAAAAAATCTAATGATAGGATTTTCCAGAAAATTGAAAAAACCGAAAAATGTCAAGAGTAAAGTGCCATTTTCTGACATTAGATTTCGTTCTAAATGCTTAATCCCTATGTAGAAACGTTAGTTAAGCAAGAATATCGTATTTTTAAAAAAATCTAATGATAGGATTTTTCAGAAAATTGAAAAAACCGTAAAATGTCAAGAGTAAAGTGCCCTTATTTTAAACAATGTATCGTTCTAAATGCTTAATCCCTATGTAAAAAAGTTATTTAAGGAGGAATATGTTATTGAAAAATATTAGAAAAATTTATTTTAGCCGTAAATCGAAAATAATGGGGACACCGGAGCTGTTCGAAGCGCCGAGCGCGCCGCGTACGCCCGAATATTTTCAAAGTCCCAACGTACCGATCAAGAGTAAAGTACCATTTTCCTACATTAGATTTCGTTCTAAATGCTTAATCCCTATGTAAAAACGTTAGTTAAGCAAGAATATCGTATTTTTAAAAAAATCTAATGATAGGATTTCCCAGAAAATTGAAAAAACCGAAAAATGTCAAGAGTAAAGTGCCATTTTCTGACATTAGATTTCGTTCTAAATGCTTAATCCCTATGTAGAAACGTTAGTTAAGCAAGAATATCGTATTTTTAAAAAAATCTAATGATAGGATTTTTCAGAAAATTGAAAAAACCGTAAAATGTCAAGAGTAAAGTGCCCTTATTTTAAACATTATATCGTTCTAAATGCTTAATCCCTATGTAAAAAAGTTATCTAAGCAAGAATATGTTATTGAATAAAATGAGAAAAATTTATTTTAGCCGTAAATCGAAAATAATGGGTCGAGCGAATCGGTCGATTGCGCCGAGACGCGCTATGATGCAACAGACGAGCGATTGGAACGCCCGAATATTTTCAAAGTCCCAACGTACCGATCAAGAGTAAAGTACCATTTTCCTACATTAGATTTCGTTCTAAATGCTTAATCCCTATGTAAAAACGTTAGTTAAGCAAGAATATCGTATTTTTAAAAAAATCTAATGATAGGATTTTCCAGAAAATTGAAAAAACCGAAAAATGTCAAGAGTAAAGTGCCATTTTCCTACATTAGATTTCGTTCTAAATGCTTAATCCCTATGTAAAAACGTTAGTTAAGCAAGAATATCGTATTTTTAAAAAAATCTAATGATAGGATTTTCCAGAAAATTGAAAAAACCGAAAAATGTCAAGAGTAAAGTGCCATTTTCTGACATTAGATTTCGTTCTAAATGCTTAATCCCTATGTAGAAACGTTAGTTAAGCAAGAATATCGTATTTTTAAAAAAATCTAATGATAGGATTTTTCAGAAAATTGAAAAAACCGTAAAATGTCAAGAGTAAAGTGCCCTTATTTTAAACATTATATCGTTCTAAATGCTTAATCCCTATGTAAAAAAGTTATCTAAGCAAGAATATGTTATTGAATAAAATGAGAAAAATTTATTTTAGCCGTAAATCGAAAATAATGGGTCGAGCGAATCGGTCGATTGCGCCGAGACGCGCTATGATGCAACAGACGAGCGATTGGAACGCCCGAATATTTTCAAAGTCCCAACGTACCGATCAAGAGTAAAGTACCATTTTCCTACATTAGATTTCGTTCTAAATGCTTAATCCCTATGTAAAAACGTTAGTTAAGCAAGAATATCGTATTTTTAAAAAAATCTAATGATAGGATTTTCCAGAAAATTGAAAAAACCGAAAAATGTCAAGAGTAAAGTGCCATTTTCTGACATTAGATTTCGTTCTAAATGCTTAATCCCTATGTAGAAACGTTAGTTAAGCAAGAATATCGTATTTTTAAAAAAATCTAATGATAGGATTTTTCAGAAAATTGAAAAAACCGTAAAATGTCAAGAGTAATGTGCCATTATTTTAAACAATGTATCGTTCTAAATGCTTAATCCCTATGTAAAAAAGTTATCTAAGCAAGAATATGTTATTGAATAAAATGAGAAAAATTTATTTTAGCCGTAAATCGAAAATAATGGGTCGAGCGAATCGGTCGATTGCGCCGAGACGCGCTATGATGCAACAGACGAGCGATTGGAACGCCCGAATATTTTCAAAGTCCCAACGTACCGATCAAGAGTAAAGTACCATTTTCCTACATTAGATTTCGTTCTAAATTCTTAATCCCTATGTAAAAACGTTAGTTAAGCAAGAATATCGTATTTTTAAAAAAATCTAATGATAGGATTTTCCAGAAAATTGAAAAAACCGAAAAATGTCAAGAGTAAAGTGCCATTTTCCTACATTAGATTTCGTTCTAAATGCTTAATCCCTATGTAAAAACGTTAGTTAAGCAAGAATATCGTATTTTTAAAAAAATCTAATGATAGGATTTTCCAGAAAATTGAAAAAACCGAAAAATGTCAAGAGTAAAGTGCCATTTTCTGACATTAGATTTCGTTCTAAATGCTTAATCCCTATGTAGAAACGTTAGTTAAGCAAGAATATCGTATTTTTAAAAAAATCTAATGATAGGATTTTTCAGAAAATTGAAAAAACCGTAAAATGTCAAGAGTAAAGTGCCATTATTTTAAACAATGTATCGTTCTAAATGCTTAATCCCTATGTAAAAAAGTTATTTAAGCAAGAATATGTTATTGAAAAAAATTAGAAAAATTTATTTTAGCCGTAAATCGAAAATAATGGGGACACCGGAGCTGTTCGAAGCGCCGAGACGCGCCGCGTACGGCCGAATATTTTCAAAGTCCCAACGTACCGATCAAGAGTAAAGTACCATTTTCCTACATTAGATTTCGTTCTAAATGCTTAATCCCTATGTAAAAACGTTAGTTAAGCAAGAATATCGTATTTTTAAAAAAATCTAATGATAGGATTTTCCAGAAAATTGAAAAAACCGAAAAATGTCAAGAGTAAAGTGCCATTTTCTGACATTAGATTTCGTTCTAAATGCTTAATCCCTATGTAGAAACGTTAGTTAAGCAAGAATATCGTATTTTTAAAAAAATCTAATGATAGGATTTTTCAGAAAATTGAAAAAACCGTAAAATGTCAAGAGTAAAGTGCCCTTATTTTAAACATTATATCGTTCTAAATGCTTAATCCCTATGTAAAAAAGTTATCTAAGCAAGAATATGTTATTGAATAAAATGAGAAAAATTTATTTTAGCCGTAAATCGAAAATAATGGGTCGAGCGAATCGGTCGATTGCGCCGAGACGCGCTATGATGCAACAGACGAGCGATTGGAACGCCCGAATATTTTCAAAGTCCCAACGTACCGATCAAGAGTAAAGTACCATTTTCCTACATTAGATTTCGTTCTAAATGCTTAATCCCTATGTAAAAACGTTAGTTAAGCAAGAATATCGTATTTTTAAAAAAATCTAATGATAGGATTTTCCAGAAAATTGAAAAAACCGAAAAATGTCAAGAGTAAAGTGCCATTTTCCTACATTAGATTTCGTTCTAAATGCTTAATCCCTATGTAAAAACGTTAGTTAAGCAAGAATATCGTATTTTTAAAAAAATCTAATGATAGGATTTTCCAGAAAATTGAAAAAACCGAAAAATGTCAAGAGTAAAGTGCCATTTTCTGACATTAGATTTCGTTCTAAATGCTTAATCCCTATGTAGAAACGTTAGTTAAGCAAGAATATCGTATTTTTAAAAAAATCTAATGATAGGATTTTTCAGAAAATTGAAAAAACCGTAAAATGTCAAGAGTAAAGTGCCATTATTTTAAACAATGTATCGTTCTAAATGCTTAATCCCTATGTAAAAAAGTTATTTAAGCAAGAATATGTTATTGAAAAAAATTAGAAAAATTTATTTTAGCCGTAAATCGAAAATAATGGGGACACCGGAGCTGTTCGAAGCGCCGAGACGCGCCGCGTACGGCCGAATATTTTCAAAGTCCCAACGTACCGATCAAGAGTAAAGTACCATTTTCCTACATTAGATTTCGTTCTAAATGCTTAATCCCTATGTAAAAACGTTAGTTAAGCAAGAATATCGTATTTTTAAAAAAATCTAATGATAGGATTTTCCAGAAAATTGAAAAAACCGAAAAATGTCAAGAGTAAAGTGCCATTTTCTGACATTAGATTTCGTTCTAAATGCTTAATCCCTATGTAGAAACGTTAGTTATGCAAGATTATCGTATTTTTAAAAAAATCTAATGATAGGATTTTTCAGAAAATTGAAAAAACCGTAAAATGTCAAGAGTAAAGTGCCCTTATTTTAAACATTATATCGTTCTAAATGCTTAATCCCTATGTAAAAAAGTTATCTAAGCAAGAATATGTTATTGAATAAAATGAGAAAAATTTATTTTAGCCGTAAATCGAAAATAATGGGTCGAGCGAATCGGTCGATTGCGCCGAGACGCGCTATGATGCAACAGACGAGCGATTGGAACGCCCGAATACTTTCAAAGTCCCAACGTACCGGTCAAGAGTAAAGTACCATTTTCCTACATTAGATTTCGTTCTAAATGCTTAATCCCTATGTAAAAACGTTAGTTAAGCAAGAATATCGTATTTTAAAAAAAATCTAATGATAGGATTTTCCAGAAAATTGAAAAAACCGAAAAATGTCAAGAGTAAAGTGCCATTTTCTGACATTAGATTTCGTTCTAAATGCTTAATCCCTATGTAGAAACGTTAGTTAAGCAAGAATATCGTATTTTTAAAAAAATCTAATGGTAGGATTTTTCAGAAAATTGAAAAAACCGTAAAATGTCAAGAGTAAAGTGCCCTTATTTTAAACATTATATCGTTCTAAATGCTTAATCCCTATGTAAAAAAGTTATCTAAGCAAGAATATGTTATTGAATAAAATGAGAAAAATTTATTTTAGCCGTAAATCGAAAATAATGGGTCGAGCGAATCGGTCGATTGCGCCGAGACGCGCTATGATGCAACAGACGAGCGATTGGAACGCCCGAATATTTTCAAAGTCCCAACGTACCGATCAAGAGTAAAGTACCATTTTCCTACATTAGATTTCGTTCTAAATGCTTAATCCCTATGTAAAAACGTTAGTTAAGCAAGAATATCGTATTTTAAAAAAAATCTAATGATAGGATTTTCCAGAAAATTGAAAAAACCGAAAAATGTCAAGAGTAAAGTGCCATTTTCTGACATTAGATTTCGTTCTAAATGCTTAATCCCTATGTAGAAACGTTAGTTAAGCAAGAATATCGTATTTTTAAAAAAATCTAATGATAGGATTTTTCAGAAAATTGAAAAAACCGTAAAATGTCAAGAGTAAAGTGCCCTTATTTTAAACATTATATCGTTCTAAATGCTTAATCCCTATGTAAAAAAGTTATCTAAGCAAGAATATGTTATTGAATAAAATGAGAAAAATTTATTTTAGCCGTAAATCGAAAATAATGGGTCGAGCGAATCGGTCGATTGCGCCGAGACGCGCTATGATGCAACAGACGAGCGATTGGAACGCCCGAATATTTTCAAAGTCCCAACGTACCGATCAAGAGTAAAGTACCATTTTCCTACATTAGATTTCGTTCTAAATGCTTAATCCCTATGTAAAAACGTTAGTTAAGCAAGAATATCGTATTTTTAAAAAAATCTAATGATAGGATTTTCCAGAAAATTGAAAAAACCGAAAAATGTCAAGAGTAAAGTGCCATTTTCCTACATTAGATTTCGTTCTAAATGCTTAATCCCTATGTAAAAACGTTAGTTAAGCAAGAATATCGTATTTTTAAAAAAATCTAATGATAGGATTTTCCAGAAAATTGAAAAAACCGAAAAATGTCAAGAGTAAAGTGCCATTTTCTGACATTAGATTTCGTTCTAAATGCTTAATCCCTATGTAGAAACGTTAGTTAAGCAAGAATATCGTATTTTTAAAAAAATCTAATGATAGGATTTTTCAGAAAATTGAAAAAACCGTAAAATGTCAAGAGTAAAGTGCCCTTATTTTAAACATTATATCGTTCTAAATGCTTAATCCCTATGTAAAAAAGTTATCTAAGCAAGAATATGTTATTGAATAAAATGAGAAAAATTTATTTTAGCCGTAAATCGAAAATAATGGGTCGAGCGAATCGGTCGATTGCGCCGAGACGCGCTATGATGCAACAGACGAGCGATTGGAACGCCCGAATATTTTCAAAGTCCCAACGTACCGATCAAGAGTAAAGTACCATTTTCCTACATTAGATTTCGTTCTAAATGCTTAATCCCTATGTAAAAACGTTAGTTAAGCAAGAATATCGTATTTTTAAAAAAATCTAATGATAGGATTTTCCAGAAAATTGAAAAAACCGAAAAATGTCAAGAGTAAAGTGCCATTTTCTGACATTAGATTTCGTTCTAAATGCTTAATCCCTATGTAGAAACGTTAGTTAAGCAAGAATATCGTATTTTTAAAAAAATCTAATGATAGGATTTTTCAGAAAATTGAAAAAACCGTAAAATGTCAAGAGTAATGTGCCATTATTTTAAACAATGTATCGTTCTAAATGCTTAATCCCTATGTAAAAAAGTTATCTAAGCAAGAATATGTTATTGAATAAAATGAGAAAAATTTATTTTAGCCGTAAATCGAAAATAATGGGTCGAGCGAATCGGTCGATTGCGCCGAGACGCGCTATGATGCAACAGACGAGCGATTGGAACGCCCGAATATTTTCAAAGTCCCAACGTACCGATCAAGAGTAAAGTACCATTTTCCTACATTAGATTTCGTTCTAAATTCTTAATCCCTATGTAAAAACGTTAGTTAAGCAAGAATATCGTATTTTTAAAAAAATCTAATGATAGGATTTTCCAGAAAATTGAAAAAACCGAAAAATGTCAAGAGTAAAGTGCCATTTTCCTACATTAGATTTCGTTCTAAATGCTTAATCCCTATGTAAAAACGTTAGTTAAGCAAGAATATCGTATTTTTAAAAAAATCTAATGATAGGATTTTCCAGAAAATTGAAAAAACCGAAAAATGTCAAGAGTAAAGTGCCATTTTCTGACATTAGATTTCGTTCTAAATGCTTAATCCCTATGTAGAAACGTTAGTTAAGCAAGAATATCGTATTTTTAAAAAAATCTAATGATAGGATTTTTCAGAAAATTGAAAAAACCGTAAAATGTCAAGAGTAAAGTGCCATTATTTTAAACAATGTATCGTTCTAAATGCTTAATCCCTATGTAAAAAAGTTATTTAAGCAAGAATATGTTATTGAAAAAAATTAGAAAAATTTATTTTAGCCGTAAATCGAAAATAATGGGGACACCGGAGCTGTTCGAAGCGCCGAGACGCGCCGCGTACGGCCGAATATTTTCAAAGTCCCAACGTACCGATCAAGAGTAAAGTACCATTTTCCTACATTAGATTTCGTTCTAAATGCTTAATCCCTATGTAAAAACGTTAGTTAAGCAAGAATATCGTATTTTTAAAAAAATCTAATGATAGGATTTTCCAGAAAATTGAAAAAACCGAAAAATGTCAAGAGTAAAGTGCCATTTTCTGACATTAGATTTCGTTCTAAATGCTTAATCCCTATGTAGAAACGTTAGTTAAGCAAGAATATCGTATTTTTAAAAAAATCTAATGATAGGATTTTTCAGAAAATTGAAAAAACCGTAAAATGTCAAGAGTAAAGTGCCCTTATTTTAAACATTATATCGTTCTAAATGCTTAATCCCTATGTAAAAAAGTTATCTAAGCAAGAATATGTTATTGAATAAAATGAGAAAAATTTATTTTAGCCGTAAATCGAAAATAATGGGTCGAGCGAATCGGTCGATTGCGCCGAGACGCGCTATGATGCAACAGACGAGCGATTGGAACGCCCGAATATTTTCAAAGTCCCAACGTACCGATCAAGAGTAAAGTACCATTTTCCTACATTAGATTTCGTTCTAAATGCTTAATCCCTATGTAAAAACGTTAGTTAAGCAAGAATATCGTATTTTTAAAAAAATCTAATGATAGGATTTTCCAGAAAATTGAAAAAACCGAAAAATGTCAAGAGTAAAGTGCCATTTTCCTACATTAGATTTCGTTCTAAATGCTTAATCCCTATGTAAAAACGTTAGTTAAGCAAGAATATCGTATTTTTAAAAAAATCTAATGATAGGATTTTCCAGAAAATTGAAAAAACCGAAAAATGTCAAGAGTAAAGTGCCATTTTCTGACATTAGATTTCGTTCTAAATGCTTAATCCCTATGTAGAAACGTTAGTTAAGCAAGAATATCGTATTTTTAAAAAAATCTAATGATAGGATTTTTCAGAAAATTGAAAAAACCGTAAAATGTCAAGAGTAAAGTGCCATTATTTTAAACAATGTATCGTTCTAAATGCTTAATCCCTATGTAAAAAAGTTATTTAAGCAAGAATATGTTATTGAAAAAAATTAGAAAAATTTATTTTAGCCGTAAATCGAAAATAATGGGGACACCGGAGCTGTTCGAAGCGCCGAGACGCGCCGCGTACGGCCGAATATTTTCAAAGTCCCAACGTACCGATCAAGAGTAAAGTACCATTTTCCTACATTAGATTTCGTTCTAAATGCTTAATCCCTATGTAAAAACGTTAGTTAAGCAAGAATATCGTATTTTTAAAAAAATCTAATGATAGGATTTTCCAGAAAATTGAAAAAACCGAAAAATGTCAAGAGTAAAGTGCCATTTTCTGACATTAGATTTCGTTCTAAATGCTTAATCCCTATGTAGAAACGTTAGTTATGCAAGATTATCGTATTTTTAAAAAAATCTAATGATAGGATTTTTCAGAAAATTGAAAAAACCGTAAAATGTCAAGAGTAAAGTGCCCTTATTTTAAACATTATATCGTTCTAAATGCTTAATCCCTATGTAAAAAAGTTATCTAAGCAAGAATATGTTATTGAATAAAATGAGAAAAATTTATTTTAGCCGTAAATCGAAAATAATGGGTCGAGCGAATCGGTCGATTGCGCCGAGACGCGCTATGATGCAACAGACGAGCGATTGGAACGCCCGAATACTTTCAAAGTCCCAACGTACCGGTCAAGAGTAAAGTACCATTTTCCTACATTAGATTTCGTTCTAAATGCTTAATCCCTATGTAAAAACGTTAGTTAAGCAAGAATATCGTATTTTAAAAAAAATCTAATGATAGGATTTTCCAGAAAATTGAAAAAACCGAAAAATGTCAAGAGTAAAGTGCCATTTTCTGACATTAGATTTCGTTCTAAATGCTTAATCCCTATGTAGAAACGTTAGTTAAGCAAGAATATCGTATTTTTAAAAAAATCTAATGGTAGGATTTTTCAGAAAATTGAAAAAACCGTAAAATGTCAAGAGTAAAGTGCCCTTATTTTAAACATTATATCGTTCTAAATGCTTAATCCCTATGTAAAAAAGTTATCTAAGCAAGAATATGTTATTGAATAAAATGAGAAAAATTTATTTTAGCCGTAAATCGAAAATAATGGGTCGAGCGAATCGGTCGATTGCGCCGAGACGCGCTATGATGCAACAGACGAGCGATTGGAACGCCCGAATATTTTCAAAGTCCCAACGTACCGATCAAGAGTAAAGTACCATTTTCCTACATTAGATTTCGTTCTAAATGCTTAATCCCTATGTAAAAACGTTAGTTAAGCAAGAATATCGTATTTTAAAAAAAATCTAATGATAGGATTTTCCAGAAAATTGAAAAAACCGAAAAATGTCAAGAGTAAAGTGCCATTTTCTGACATTAGATTTCGTTCTAAATGCTTAATCCCTATGTAGAAACGTTAGTTAAGCAAGAATATCGTATTTTTAAAAAAATCTAATGATAGGATTTTTCAGAAAATTGAAAAAACCGTAAAATGTCAAGAGTAAAGTGCCATTATTTTAAACAATGTATCGTTCTAAATGCTTAATCCCTATGTAAAAAAGTTATTTAAGCAAGAATATGTTATTGAATAAAATGAGAAAAATTTATTTTAGCCGTAAATCGAAAATAATGGGTCGAGCGAATCGGTCGATTGCGCCGAGACGCGCTATGATGCAACAGACGAGCGATTGGAACGCCCGAATATTTTCAAAGTCCCAACGTACCGATCAAGAGTAAAGTACCATTTTCCTACATTAGATTTCGTTCTAAATGCTTAATCCCTATGTAAAAACGTTAGTTAAGCAAGAATATCGTATTTTTAAAAAAATCTAATGATAGGATTTTCCAGAAAATTGAAAAAACCGAAAAATGTCAAGAGTAAAGTGCCATTTTCTGACATTAGATTTCGTTCTAAATGCTTAATCCCTATGTAGAAACGTTAGTTATGCAAGATTATCGTATTTTTAAAAAAATCTAATGATAGGATTTTTCAGAAAATTGAAAAAACCGTAAAATGTCAAGAGTAAAGTGCCATTTTCCTACATTAGATTTCGTTCTAAATGCTTAATCCCTATGTAAAAACGTTAGTTAAGCAAGAATATCGTATTTTTAAAAAAATCTAATGATAGGATTTTCCAGAAAATTGAAAAAACCGAAAAATGTCAAGAGTAAAGTGCCATTTTCTGACATTAGATTTCGTTCTAAATGCTTAATCCCTATGTAGAAACGTTAGTTAAGCAAGAATATCGTATTTTTAAAAAAATCTAATGATAGGATTTTCCAGAAAATTGAAAAAACCGAAAAATGTCAAGAGTAAAGTGCCATTTTCTGACATTAGATTTCGTTCTAAATGCTTAATCCCTATGTAGAAACGTTAGTTAAGCAAGAATATCGTATTTTTAAAAAAATCTAATGATAGGATTTTTCAGAAAATTGAAAAAACCGTAAAATGTCAAGAGTAAAGTGCCATTATTTTAAACAATGTATCGTTCTAAATGCTTAATCCCTATGTAAAAAAGTTATTTAAGCAAGAATATGTTATTGAAAAAAATTAGAAAAATTTATTTTAGCCGTAAATCGAAAATAATGGGGACACCGGAGCTGTTCGAAGCGCCGAGACGCGCCGCGTACGGCCGAATATTTTCAAAGTCCCAACGTACCGATCAAGAGTAAAGTACCATTTTCCTACATTAGATTTCGTTCTAAATGCTTAATCCCTATGTAAAAACGTTAGTTAAGCAAGAATATCGTATTTTTAAAAAAATCTAATGATAGGATTTTCCAGAAAATTGAAAAAACCGAAAAATGTCAAGAGTAAAGTGCCATTTTCTGACATTAGATTTCGTTCTAAATGCTTAATCCCTATGTAGAAACGTTAGTTAAGCAAGAATATCGTATTTTTAAAAAAATCTAATGATAGGATTTTTCAGAAAATTGAAAAAACCGTAAAATGTCAAGAGTAATGTGCCATTATTTTAAACAATGTATCGTTCTAAATGCTTAATCCCTATGTAAAAAAGTTATCTAAGCAAGAATATGTTATTGAATAAAATGAGAAAAATTTATTTTAGCCGTAAATCGAAAATAATGGGTCGAGCGAATCGGTCGATTGCGCCGAGACGCGCTATGATGCAACAGACGAGCGATTGGAACGCCCGAATATTTTCAAAGTCCCAACGTACCGATCAAGAGTAAAGTACCATTTTCCTACATTAGATTTCGTTCTAAATGCTTAATCCCTATGTAAAAACGTTAGTTAAGCAAGAATATCGTATTTTTAAAAAAATCTAATGATAGGATTTTCCAGAAAATTGAAAAAACCGAAAAATGTCAAGAGTAAAGTGCCATTTTCTGACATTAGATTTCGTTCTAAATGCTTAATCCCTATGTAGAAACGTTAGTTATGCAAGATTATCGTATTTTTAAAAAAATCTAATGATAGGATTTTTCAGAAAATTGAAAAAACCGTAAAATGTCAAGAGTAAAGTGCCCTTATTTTAAACATTATATCGTTCTAAATGCTTAATCCCTATGTAAAAAAGTTATCTAAGCAAGAATATGTTATTGAATAAAATGAGAAAAATTTATTTTAGCCGTAAATCGAAAATAATGGGTCGAGCGAATCGGTCGATTGCGCCGAGACGCGCTATGATGCAACAGACGAGCGATTGGAACGCCCGAATATTTTCAAAGTCCCAACGTACCGGTCAAGAGTAAAGTACCATTTTCCTACATTAGATTTCGTTCTAAATGCTTAATCCCTATGTAAAAACGTTAGTTAAGCAAGAATATCGTATTTTAAAAAAAATCTAATGATAGGATTTTCCAGAAAATTGAAAAAACCGAAAAATGTCAAGAGTAAAGTGCCATTTTCTGACATTAGATTTCGTTCTAAATGCTTAATCCCTATGTAGAAACGTTAGTTAAGCAAGATTATCGTATTTTTAAAAAAATCTAATGATAGGATTTTTCAGAAAATTGAAAAAACCGTAAAATGTCAAGAGTAAAGTGCCCTTATTTTAAACAATGTATCGTTCTAAATGCTTAATCCCTATGTAAAAAAGTTATTTTAGCAGGAATATGTTATTGAAAAAAATTAGAAAAATTTATTTTAGCCGTAAATCGAAAATAATGGATCGAGCGAATCGGTCGATTGCGCCGAGACGCGCTATGATGCAACAGACGAGCGATTGGAACGCCCGAATATTTTCAAAGTCCCAACGTACCGATCAAGAGTAAAGTACCATTTTCCTACATTAGATTTCGTTCTAAATGCTTAATCCCTATGTAAAAACGTTAGTTAAGCAAGAATATCGTATTTTTAAAAAAATCTAATGATAGGATTTTCCAGAAAATTGAAAAAACCGAAAAATGTCAAGAGTAAAGTGCCATTTTCTGACATTAGATTTCGTTCTAAATGCTTAATCCCTATGTAGAAACGTTAGTTAAGCAAGAATATCGTATTTTTAAAAAAATCTAATGATAGGATTTTTCAGAAAATTGAAAAAACCGTAAAATGTCAAGAGTAAAGTGCCCTTATTTTAAACAATGTATCGTTCTAAATGCTTAATCCTTATGTAAAAAAGTTATTTAAGGAGGAATATGTTATTGAAAAATATTAGAAAAATTTATTTTAGCCGTAAATCGAAAATAATGGGGACACCGGAGCTGTTCGAAGCGCCGAGCGCGCCGCGTACGCCCGAATATTTTCAAAGTCCCAACGTACCGATCAAGAGTAAAGTACCATTTTCCTACATTAGATTTCGTTCTAAATGCTTAATCCCTATGTAAAAACGTTAGTTAAGCAAGAATATCGTATTTTTAAAAAAATCTAATGATAGGATTTTCCAGAAAATTGAAAAAACCGAAAAATGTCAAGAGTAAAGTGCCATTTTCTGACATTAGATTTCGTTCTAAATGCTTAATCCCTATGTAGAAACGTTAGTTAAGCAAGAATATCGTATTTTTAAAAAAATCTAATGATAGGATTTTTCAGAAAATTGAAAAAACCGTAAAATGTCAAGAGTAATGTGCCATTATTTTAAACAATGTATCGTTCTAAATGCTTAATCCCTATGTAAAAAAGTTATCTAAGCAAGAATATGTTATTGAATAAAATGAGAAAAATTTATTTTAGCCGTAAATCGAAAATAATGGGTCGAGCGAATCGGTCGATTGCGCCGAGACGCGCTATGATGCAACAGACGAGCGATTGGAACGCCCGAATATTTTCAAAGTCCCAACGTACCGATCAAGAGTAAAGTACCATTTTCCTACATTAGATTTCGTTCTAAATGCTTAATCCCTATGTAAAAACGTTAGTTAAGCAAGAATATCGTATTTTTAAAAAAATCTAATGATAGGATTTTCCAGAAAATTGAAAAAACCGAAAAATGTCAAGAGTAAAGTGCCATTTTCTGACATTAGATTTCGTTCTAAATGCTTAATCCCTATGTAGAAACGTTAGTTATGCAAGATTATCGTATTTTTAAAAAAATCTAATGATAGGATTTTTCAGAAAATTGAAAAAACCGTAAAATGTCAAGAGTAAAGTGCCCTTATTTTAAACATTATATCGTTCTAAATGCTTAATCCCTATGTAAAAAAGTTATCTAAGCAAGAATATGTTATTGAATAAAATGAGAAAAATTTATTTTAGCCGTAAATCGAAAATAATGGGTCGAGCGAATCGGTCGATTGCGCCGAGACGCGCTATGATGCAACAGACGAGCGATTGGAACGCCCGAATATTTTCAAAGTCCCAACGTACCGGTCAAGAGTAAAGTACCATTTTCCTACATTAGATTTCGTTCTAAATGCTTAATCCCTATGTAAAAACGTTAGTTAAGCAAGAATATCGTATTTTAAAAAAAATCTAATGATAGGATTTTCCAGAAAATTGAAAAAACCGAAAAATGTCAAGAGTAAAGTGCCATTTTCTGACATTAGATTTCGTTCTAAATGCTTAATCCCTATGTAGAAACGTTAGTTAAGCAAGATTATCGTATTTTTAAAAAAATCTAATGATAGGATTTTTCAGAAAATTGAAAAAACCGTAAAATGTCAAGAGTAAAGTGCCCTTATTTTAAACAATGTATCGTTCTAAATGCTTAATCCCTATGTAAAAAAGTTATTTTAGCAGGAATATGTTATTGAAAAAAATTAGAAAAATTTATTTTAGCCGTAAATCGAAAATAATGGATCGAGCGAATCGGTCGATTGCGCCGAGACGCGCTATGATGCAACAGACGAGCGATTGGAACGCCCGAATATTTTCAAAGTCCCAACGTACCGATCAAGAGTAAAGTACCATTTTCCTACATTAGATTTCGTTCTAAATGCTTAATCCCTATGTAAAAACGTTAGTTAAGCAAGAATATCGTATTTTTAAAAAAATCTAATGATAGGATTTTCCAGAAAATTGAAAAAACCGAAAAATGTCAAGAGTAAAGTGCCATTTTCTGACATTAGATTTCGTTCTAAATGCTTAATCCCTATGTAGAAACGTTAGTTAAGCAAGAATATCGTATTTTTAAAAAAATCTAATGATAGGATTTTTCAGAAAATTGAAAAAACCGTAAAATGTCAAGAGTAAAGTGCCCTTATTTTAAACAATGTATCGTTCTAAATGCTTAATCCCTATGTAAAAAAGTTATTTAAGGAGGAATATGTTATTGAAAAATATTAGAAAAATTTATTTTAGCCGTAAATCGAAAATAATGGGGACACCGGAGCTGTTCGAAGCGCCGAGCGCGCCGCGTACGCCCGAATATTTTCAAAGTCCCAACGTACCGATCAAGAGTAAAGTACCATTTTCCTACATTAGATTTCGTTCTAAATGCTTAATCCCTATGTAAAAACGTTAGTTAAGCAAGAATATCGTATTTTTAAAAAAATCTAATGATAGGATTTCCCAGAAAATTGAAAAAACCGAAAAATGTCAAGAGTAAAGTGCCATTTTCTGACATTAGATTTCGTTCTAAATGCTTAATCCCTATGTAGAAACGTTAGTTAAGCAAGAATATCGTATTTTTAAAAAAATCTAATGATAGGATTTTTCAGAAAATTGAAAAAACCGTAAAATGTCAAGAGTAAAGTGCCCTTATTTTAAACATTATATCGTTCTAAATGCTTAATCCCTATGTAAAAAAGTTATCTAAGCAAGAATATGTTATTGAATAAAATGAGAAAAATTTATTTTAGCCGTAAATCGAAAATAATGGGTCGAGCGAATCGGTCGATTGCGCCGAGACGCGCTATGATGCAACAGACGAGCGATTGGAACGCCCGAATATTTTCAAAGTCCCAACGTACCGATCAAGAGTAAAGTACCATTTTCCTACATTAGATTTCGTTCTAAATGCTTAATCCCTATGTAAAAACGTTAGTTAAGCAAGAATATCGTATTTTTAAAAAAATCTAATGATAGGATTTTCCAGAAAATTGAAAAAACCGAAAAATGTCAAGAGTAAAGTGCCATTTTCTGACATTAGATTTCGTTCTAAATGCTTAATCCCTATGTAGAAACGTTAGTTAAGCAAGAATATCGTATTTTTAAAAAAATCTAATGATAGGATTTTTCAGAAAATTGAAAAAACCGTAAAATGTCAAGAGTAAAGTGCCCTTATTTTAAACAATGTATCGTTCTAAATGCTTAATCCCTATGTAAAAAAGTTATTTAAGGAGGAATATGTTATTGAAAAATATTAGAAAAATTTATTTTAGCCGTAAATCGAAAATAATGGGGACACCGGAGCTGTTCGAAGCGCCGAGCGCGCCGCGTACGCCCGAATATTTTCAAAGTCCCAACGTACCGATCAAGAGTAAAGTACCATTTTCCTACATTAGATTTCGTTCTAAATGCTTAATCCCTATGTAAAAACGTTAGTTAAGCAAGAATATCGTATTTTTAAAAAAATCTAATGATAGGATTTCCCAGAAAATTGAAAAAACCGAAAAATGTCAAGAGTAAAGTGCCATTTTCTGACATTAGATTTCGTTCTAAATGCTTAATCCCTATGTAGAAACGTTAGTTAAGCAAGAATATCGTATTTTTAAAAAAATCTAATGATAGGATTTTTCAGAAAATTGAAAAAACCGTAAAATGTCAAGAGTAAAGTGCCCTTATTTTAAACATTATATCGTTCTAAATGCTTAATCCCTATGTAAAAAAGTTATCTAAGCAAGAATATGTTATTGAATAAAATGAGAAAAATTTATTTTAGCCGTAAATCGAAAATAATGGGTCGAGCGAATCGGTCGATTGCGCCGAGACGCGCTATGATGCAACAGACGAGCGATTGGAACGCCCGAATATTTTCAAAGTCCCAACGTACCGATCAAGAGTAAAGTACCATTTTCCTACATTAGATTTCGTTCTAAATGCTTAATCCCTATGTAAAAACGTTAGTTAAGCAAGAATATCGTATTTTTAAAAAAATCTAATGATAGGATTTTCCAGAAAATTGAAAAAACCGAAAAATGTCAAGAGTAAAGTGCCATTTTCTGACATTAGATTTCGTTCTAAATGCTTAATCCCTATGTAGAAACGTTAGTTAAGCAAGAATATCGTATTTTTAAAAAAATCTAATGATAGGATTTTTCAGAAAATTGAAAAAACCGTAAAATGTCAAGAGTAATGTGCCATTATTTTAAACAATGTATCGTTCTAAATGCTTAATACCTATGTAAAAAAGTTATCTAAGCAAGAATATGTTATTGAATAAAATGAGAAAAATTTATTTTAGCCGTAAATCGAAAATAATGGGTCGAGCGAATCGGTCGATTGCGCCGAGACGCGCTATGATGCAACAGACGAGCGATTGGAACGCCCGAATATTTTCAAAGTCCCAACGTACCGATCAAGAGTAAAGTACCATTTTCCTACATTAGATTTCGTTCTAAATTCTTAATCCCTATGTAAAAACGTTAGTTAAGCAAGAATATCGTATTTTTAAAAAAATCTAATGATAGGATTTTCCAGAAAATTGAAAAAACCGAAAAATGTCAAGAGTAAAGTGCCATTTTCCTACATTAGATTTCGTTCTAAATGCTTAATCCCTATGTAAAAACGTTAGTTAAGCAAGAATATCGTATTTTTAAAAAAATCTAATGATAGGATTTTCCAGAAAATTGAAAAAACCGAAAAATGTCAAGAGTAAAGTGCCATTTTCTGACATTAGATTTCGTTCTAAATGCTTAATCCCTATGTAGAAACGTTAGTTAAGCAAGAATATCGTATTTTTAAAAAAATCTAATGATAGGATTTTTCAGAAAATTGAAAAAACCGTAAAATGTCAAGAGTAAAGTGCCATTATTTTAAACAATGTATCGTTCTAAATGCTTAATCCCTATGTAAAAAAGTTATTTAAGCAAGAATATGTTATTGAAAAAAATTAGAAAAATTTATTTTAGCCGTAAATCGAAAATAATGAGGACACCGGAGCTGTTCGAAGCGCCGAGACGCGCCGCGTACGGCCGAATATTTTCAAAGTCCCAACGTACCGATCAAGAGTAAAGTACCATTTTCCTACATTAGATTTCGTTCTAAATGCTTAATCCCTATGTAAAAACGTTAGTTAAGCAAGAATATCGTATTTTTAAAAAAATCTAATGATAGGATTTTCCAGAAAATTGAAAAAACCGAAAAATGTCAAGAGTAAAGTGCCATTTTCTGACATTAGATTTCGTTCTAAATGCTTAATCCCTATGTAGAAACGTTAGTTAAGCAAGAATATCGTATTTTTAAAAAAATCTAATGATAGGATTTTTCAGAAAATTGAAAAAACCGTAAAATGTCAAGAGTAAAGTGCCCTTATTTTAAACATTATATCGTTCTAAATGCTTAATCCCTATGTAAAAAAGTTATCTAAGCAAGAATATGTTATTGAATAAAATGAGAAAAATTTATTTTAGCCGTAAATCGAAAATAATGGGTCGAGCGAATCGGTCGATTGCGCCGAGACGCGCTATGATGCAACAGACGAGCGATTGGAACGCCCGAATATTTTCAAAGTCCCAACGTACCGATCAAGAGTAAAGTACCATTTTCCTACATTAGATTTCGTTCTAAATGCTTAATCCCTATGTAAAAACGTTAGTTAAGCAAGAATATCGTATTTTTAAAAAAATCTAATGATAGGATTTTCCAGAAAATTGAAAAAACCGAAAAATGTCAAGAGTAAAGTGCCATTTTCCTACATTAGATTTCGTTCTAAATGCTTAATCCCTATGTAAAAACGTTAGTTAAGCAAGAATATCGTATTTTTAAAAAAATCTAATGATAGGATTTTCCAGAAAATTGAAAAAACCGAAAAATGTCAAGAGTAAAGTGCCATTTTCTGACATTAGATTTCGTTCTAAATGCTTAATCCCTATGTAGAAACGTTAGTTAAGCAAGAATATCGTATTTTTAAAAAAATCTAATGATAGGATTTTTCAGAAAATTGAAAAAACCGTAAAATGTCAAGAGTAAAGTGCCATTATTTTAAACAATGTATCGTTCTAAATGCTTAATCCCTATGTAAAAAAGTTATTTAAGCAAGAATATGTTATTGAAAAAAATTAGAAAAATTTATTTTAGCCGTAAATCGAAAATAATGGGGACACCGGAGCTGTTCGAAGCGCCGAGACGCGCCGCGTACGGCCGAATATTTTCAAAGTCCCAACGTACCGATCAAGAGTAAAGTACCATTTTCCTACATTAGATTTCGTTCTAAATGCTTAATCCCTATGTAAAAACGTTAGTTAAGCAAGAATATCGTATTTTTAAAAAAATCTAATGATAGGATTTTCCAGAAAATTGAAAAAACCGAAAAATGTCAAGAGTAAAGTGCCATTTTCTGACATTAGATTTCGTTCTAAATGCTTAATCCCTATGTAGAAACGTTAGTTATGCAAGATTATCGTATTTTTAAAAAAATCTAATGATAGGATTTTTCAGAAAATTGAAAAAACCGTAAAATGTCAAGAGTAAAGTGCCCTTATTTTAAACATTATATCGTTCTAAATGCTTAATCCCTATGTAAAAAAGTTATCTAAGCAAGAATATGTTATTGAATAAAATGAGAAAAATTTATTTTAGCCGTAAATCGAAAATAATGGGTCGAGCGAATCGGTCGATTGCGCCGAGACGCGCTATGATGCAACAGACGAGCGATTGGAACGCCCGAATATTTTCAAAGTCCCAACGTACCGGTCAAGAGTAAAGTACCATTTTCCTACATTAGATTTCGTTCTAAATGCTTAATCCCTATGTAAAAACGTTAGTTAAGCAAGAATATCGTATTTTAAAAAAAATCTAATGATAGGATTTTCCAGAAAATTGAAAAAACCGAAAAATGTCAAGAGTAAAGTGCCATTTTCTGACATTAGATTTCGTTCTAAATGCTTAATCCCTATGTAGAAACGTTAGTTAAGCAAGATTATCGTATTTTTAAAAAAATCTAATGATAGGATTTTTCAGAAAATTGAAAAAACCGTAAAATGTCAAGAGTAAAGTGCCCTTATTTTAAACAATGTATCGTTCTAAATGCTTAATCCCTATGTAAAAAAGTTATTTTAGCAGGAATATGTTATTGAAAAAAATTAGAAAAATTTATTTTAGCCGTAAATCGAAAATAATGGATCGAGCGAATCGGTCGATTGCGCCGAGACGCGCTATGATGCAACAGACGAGCGATTGGAACGCCCGAATATTTTCAAAGTCCCAACGTACCGATCAAGAGTAAAGTACCATTTTCCTACATTAGATTTCGTTCTAAATGCTTAATCCCTATGTAAAAACGTTAGTTAAGCAAGAATATCGTATTTTTAAAAAAATCTAATGATAGGATTTTCCAGAAAATTGAAAAAACCGAAAAATGTCAAGAGTAAAGTGCCATTTTCTGACATTAGATTTCGTTCTAAATGCTTAATCCCTATGTAGAAACGTTAGTTAAGCAAGAATATCGTATTTTTAAAAAAATCTAATGATAGGATTTTTCAGAAAATTGAAAAAACCGTAAAATGTCAAGAGTAAAGTGCCCTTATTTTAAACATTATATCGTTCTAAATGCTTAATCCCTATGTAAAAAAGTTATCTAAGCAAGAATATGTTATTGAATAAAATGAGAAAAATTTATTTTAGCCGTAAATCGAAAATAATGGGTCGAGCGAATCGGTCGATTGCGCCGAGACGCGCTATGATGCAACAGACGAGCGATTGGAACGCCCGAATATTTTCAAAGTCCCAACGTACCGATCAAGAGTAAAGTACCATTTTCCTACATTAGATTTCGTTCTAAATGCTTAATCCCTATGTAAAAACGTTAGTTAAGCAAGAATATCGTATTTTTAAAAAAATCTAATGATAGGATTTTCCAGAAAATTGAAAAAACCGAAAAATGTCAAGAGTAAAGTGCCATTTTCCTACATTAGATTTCGTTCTAAATGCTTAATCCCTATGTAAAAACGTTAGTTAAGCAAGAATATCGTATTTTTAAAAAAATCTAATGATAGGATTTTCCAGAAAATTGAAAAAACCGAAAAATGTCAAGAGTAAAGTGCCATTTTCTGACATTAGATTTCGTTCTAAATGCTTAATCCCTATGTAGAAACGTTAGTTAAGCAAGAATATCGTATTTTTAAAAAAATCTAATGATAGGATTTTTCAGAAAATTGAAAAAACCGTAAAATGTCAAGAGTAAAGTGCCATTATTTTAAACAATGTATCGTTCTAAATGCTTAATCCCTATGTAAAAAAGTTATTTAAGCAAGAATATGTTATTGAAAAAAATTAGAAAAATTTATTTTAGCCGTAAATCGAAAATAATGGGGACACCGGAGCTGTTCGAAGCGCCGAGACGCGCCGCGTACGGCCGAATATTTTCAAAGTCCCAACGTACCGATCAAGAGTAAAGTACCATTTTCCTACATTAGATTTCGTTCTAAATGCTTAATCCCTATGTAAAAACGTTAGTTAAGCAAGAATATCGTATTTTAAAAAAAATCTAATGATAGGATTTTCCAGAAAATTGAAAAAACCGAAAAATGTCAAGAGTAAAGTGCCATTTTCTGACATTAGATTTCGTTCTAAATGCTTAATCCCTATGTAGAAACGTTAGTTATGCAAGATTATCGTATTTTTAAAAAAATCTAATGATAGGATTTTTCAGAAAATTGAAAAAACCGTAAAATGTCAAGAGTAAAGTGCCCTTATTTTAAACATTATATCGTTCTAAATGCTTAATCCCTATGTAAAAAAGTTATCTAAGCAAGAATATGTTATTGAATAAAATGAGAAAAATTTATTTTAGCCGTAAATCGAAAATAATGGGTCGAGCGAATCGGTCGATTGCGCCGAGACGCGCTATGATGCAACAGACGAGCGATTGGAACGCCCGAATATTTTCAAAGTCCCAACGTACCGATCAAGAGTAAAGTACCATTTTCCTACATTAGATTTCGTTCTAAATGCTTAATCCCTATGTAAAAACGTTAGTTAAGCAAGAATATCGTATTTTAAAAAAAATCTAATGATAGGATTTTCCAGAAAATTGAAAAAACCGAAAAATGTCAAGAGTAAAGTGCCATTTTCTGACATTAGATTTCGTTCTAAATGCTTAATCCCTATGTAGAAACGTTAGTTATGCAAGATTATCGTATTTTTAAAAAAATCTAATGATAGGATTTTTCAGAAAATTGAAAAAACCGTAAAATGTCAAGAGTAAAGTGCCCTTATTTTAAACATTATATCGTTCTAAATGCTTAATCCCTATGTAAAAAAGTTATCTAAGCAAGAATATGTTATTGAATAAAATGAGAAAAATTTATTTTAGCCGTAAATCGAAAATAATGGGTCGAGCGAATCGGTCGATTGCGCCGAGACGCGCTATGATGCAACAGACGAGCGATTGGAACGCCCGAATATTTTCAAAGTCCCAACGTACCGATCAAGAGTAAAGTACCATTTTCCTACATTAGATTTCGTTCTAAATGCTTAATCCCTATGTAAAAACGTTAGTTAAGCAAGAATATCGTATTTTTAAAAAAATCTAATGATAGGATTTTCCAGAAAATTGAAAAAACCGAAAAATGTCAAGAGTAAAGTGCCATTTTCTGACATTAGATTTCGTTCTAAATGCTTAATCCCTATGTAGAAACGTTAGTTAAGCAAGAATATCGTATTTTTAAAAAAATCTAATGATAGGATTTTTCAGAAAATTGAAAAAACCGTAAAATGTCAAGAGTAATGTGCCATTATTTTAAACAATGTATCGTTCTAAATGCTTAATCCCTATGTAAAAAAGTTATCTAAGCAAGAATATGTTATTGAATAAAATGAGAAAAATTTATTTTAGCCGTAAATCGAAAATAATGGGTCGAGCGAATCGGTCGATTGCGCCGAGACGCGCTATGATGCAACAGACGAGCGATTGGAACGCCCGAATATTTTCAAAGTCCCAACGTACCGATCAAGAGTAAAGTACCATTTTCCTACATTAGATTTCGTTCTAAATGCTTAATCCCTATGTAAAAACGTTAGTTAAGCAAGAATATCGTATTTTTAAAAAAATCTAATGATAGGATTTTCCAGAAAATTGAAAAAACCGAAAAATGTCAAGAGTAAAGTGCCATTTTCTGACATTAGATTTCGTTCTAAATGCTTAATCCCTATGTAGAAACGTTAGTTATGCAAGATTATCGTATTTTTAAAAAAATCTAATGATAGGATTTTTCAGAAAATTGAAAAAACCGTAAAATGTCAAGAGTAAAGTGCCCTTATTTTAAACATTATATCGTTCTAAATGCTTAATCCCTATGTAAAAAAGTTATCTAAGCAAGAATATGTTATTGAATAAAATGAGAAAAATTTATTTTAGCCGTAAATCGAAAATAATGGGTCGAGCGAATCGGTCGATTGCGCCGAGACGCGCTATGATGCAACAGACGAGCGATTGGAACGCCCGAATATTTTCAAAGTCCCAACGTACCGATCAAGAGTAAAGTACCATTTTCCTACATTAGATTTCGTTCTAAATGCTTAATCCCTATGTAAAAACGTTAGTTAAGCAAGAATATCGTATTTTAAAAAAAATCTAATGATAGGATTTTCCAGAAAATTGAAAAAACCGAAAAATGTCAAGAGTAAAGTGCCATTTTCTGACATTAGATTTCGTTCTAAATGCTTAATCCCTATGTAGAAACGTTAGTTATGCAAGATTATCGTATTTTTAAAAAAATCTAATGATAGGATTTTTCAGAAAATTGAAAAAACCGTAAAATGTCAAGAGTAAAGTGCCCTTATTTTAAACATTATATCGTTCTAAATGCTTAATCCCTATGTAAAAAAGTTATCTAAGCAAGAATATGTTATTGAATAAAATGAGAAAAATTTATTTTAGCCGTAAATCGAAAATAATGGGTCGAGCGAATCGGTCGATTGCGCCGAGACGCGCTATGATGCAACAGACGAGCGATTGGAACGCCCGAATATTTTCAAAGTCCCAACGTACCGATCAAGAGTAAAGTACCATTTTCCTACATTAGATTTCGTTCTAAATGCTTAATCCCTATGTAAAAACGTTAGTTAAGCAAGAATATCGTATTTTAAAAAAAATCTAATGATAGGATTTTCCAGAAAATTGAAAAAACCGAAAAATGTCAAGAGTAAAGTGCCATTTTCTGACATTAGATTTCGTTCTAAATGCTTAATCCCTATGTAGAAACGTTAGTTATGCAAGATTATCGTATTTTTAAAAAAATCTAATGATAGGATTTTTCAGAAAATTGAAAAAACCGTAAAATGTCAAGAGTAAAGTGCCCTTATTTTAAACATTATATCGTTCTAAATGCTTAATCCCTATGTAAAAAAGTTATCTAAGCAAGAATATGTTATTGAATAAAATGAGAAAAATTTATTTTAGCCGTAAATCGAAAATAATGGGTCGAGCGAATCGGTCGATTGCGCCGAGACGCGCTATGATGCAACAGACGAGCGATTGGAACGCCCGAATATTTTCAAAGTCCCAACGTACCGATCAAGAGTAAAGTACCATTTTCCTACATTAGATTTCGTTCTAAATGCTTAATCCCTATGTAAAAACGTTAGTTAAGCAAGAATATCGTATTTTTAAAAAAATCTAATGATAGGATTTTCCAGAAAATTGAAAAAACCGAAAAATGTCAAGAGTAAAGTGCCATTTTCTGACATTAGATTTCGTTCTAAATGCTTAATCCCTATGTAGAAACGTTAGTTAAGCAAGAATATCGTATTTTTAAAAAAATCTAATGATAGGATTTTTCAGAAAATTGAAAAAACCGTAAAATGTCAAGAGTAATGTGCCATTATTTTAAACAATGTATCGTTCTAAATGCTTAATCCCTATGTAAAAAAGTTATCTAAGCAAGAATATGTTATTGAATAAAATGAGAAAAATTTATTTTAGCCGTAAATCGAAAATAATGGGTCGAGCGAATCGGTCGATTGCGCCGAGACGCGCTATGATGCAACAGACGAGCGATTGGAACGCCCGAATATTTTCAAAGTCCCAACGTACCGATCAAGAGTAAAGTACCATTTTCCTACATTAGATTTCGTTCTAAATGCTTAATCCCTATGTAAAAACGTTAGTTAAGCAAGAATATCGTATTTTTAAAAAAATCTAATGATAGGATTTTCCAGAAAATTGAAAAAACCGAAAAATGTCAAGAGTAAAGTGCCATTTTCTGACATTAGATTTCGTTCTAAATGCTTAATCCCTATGTAGAAACGTTAGTTATGCAAGATTATCGTATTTTTAAAAAAATCTAATGATAGGATTTTTCAGAAAATTGAAAAAACCGTAAAATGTCAAGAGTAAAGTGCCCTTATTTTAAACATTATATCGTTCTAAATGCTTAATCCCTATGTAAAAAAGTTATCTAAGCAAGAATATGTTATTGAATAAAATGAGAAAAATTTATTTTAGCCGTAAATCGAAAATAATGGGTCGAGCGAATCGGTCGATTGCGCCGAGACGCGCTATGATGCAACAGACGAGCGATTGGAACGCCCGAATATTTTCAAAGTCCCAACGTACCGGTCAAGAGTAAAGTACCATTTTCCTACATTAGATTTCGTTCTAAATGCTTAATCCCTATGTAAAAACGTTAGTTAAGCAAGAATATCGTATTTTAAAAAAAATCTAATGATAGGATTTTCCAGAAAATTGAAAAAACCGAAAAATGTCAAGAGTAAAGTGCCATTTTCTGACATTAGATTTCGTTCTAAATGCTTAATCCCTATGTAGAAACGTTAGTTAAGCAAGATTATCGTATTTTTAAAAAAATCTAATGATAGGATTTTTCAGAAAATTGAAAAAACCGTAAAATGTCAAGAGTAAAGTGCCCTTATTTTAAACAATGTATCGTTCTAAATGCTTAATCCCTATGTAAAAAAGTTATTTTAGCAGGAATATGTTATTGAAAAAAATTAGAAAAATTTATTTTAGCCGTAAATCGAAAATAATGGATCGAGCGAATCGGTCGATTGCGCCGAGACGCGCTATGATGCAACAGACGAGCGATTGGAACGCCCGAATATTTTCAAAGTCCCAACGTACCGATCAAGAGTAAAGTACCATTTTCCTACATTAGATTTCGTTCTAAATGCTTAATCCCTATGTAAAAACGTTAGTTAAGCAAGAATATCGTATTTTTAAAAAAATCTAATGATAGGATTTTCCAGAAAATTGAAAAAACCGAAAAATGTCAAGAGTAAAGTGCCATTTTCTGACATTAGATTTCGTTCTAAATGCTTAATCCCTATGTAGAAACGTTAGTTAAGCAAGAATATCGTATTTTTAAAAAAATCTAATGATAGGATTTTTCAGAAAATTGAAAAAACCGTAAAATGTCAAGAGTAAAGTGCCCTTATTTTAAACAATGTATCGTTCTAAATGCTTAATCCCTATGTAAAAAAGTTATTTAAGGAGGAATATGTTATTGAAAAATATTAGAAAAATTTATTTTAGCCGTAAATCGAAAATAATGGGGACACCGGAGCTGTTCGAAGCGCCGAGCGCGCCGCGTACGCCCGAATATTTTCAAAGTCCCAACGTACCGATCAAGAGTAAAGTACCATTTTCCTACATTAGATTTCGTTCTAAATGCTTAATCCCTATGTAAAAACGTTAGTTAAGCAAGAATATCGTATTTTTAAAAAAATCTAATGATAGGATTTCCCAGAAAATTGAAAAAACCGAAAAATGTCAAGAGTAAAGTGCCATTTTCTGACATTAGATTTCGTTCTAAATGCTTAATCCCTATGTAGAAACGTTAGTTAAGCAAGAATATCGTATTTTTAAAAAAATCTAATGATAGGATTTTTCAGAAAATTGAAAAAACCGTAAAATGTCAAGAGTAAAGTGCCCTTATTTTAAACATTATATCGTTCTAAATGCTTAATCCCTATGTAAAAAAGTTATCTAAGCAAGAATATGTTATTGAATAAAATGAGAAAAATTTATTTTAGCCGTAAATCGAAAATAATGGGTCGAGCGAATCGGTCGATTGCGCCGAGACGCGCTATGATGCAACAGACGAGCGATTGGAACGCCCGAATATTTTCAAAGTCCCAACGTACCGATCAAGAGTAAAGTACCATTTTCCTACATTAGATTTCGTTCTAAATGCTTAATCCCTATGTAAAAACGTTAGTTAAGCAAGAATATCGTATTTTAAAAAAAATCTAATGATAGGATTTTCCAGAAAATTGAAAAAACCGAAAAATGTCAAGAGTAAAGTGCCATTTTCTGACATTAGATTTCGTTCTAAATGCTTAATCCCTATGTAGAAACGTTAGTTATGCAAGATTATCGTATTTTTAAAAAAATCTAATGATAGGATTTTTCAGAAAATTGAAAAAACCGTAAAATGTCAAGAGTAAAGTGCCCTTATTTTAAACATTATATCGTTCTAAATGCTTAATCCCTATGTAAAAAAGTTATCTAAGCAAGAATATGTTATTGAATAAAATGAGAAAAATTTATTTTAGCCGTAAATCGAAAATAATGGGTCGAGCGAATCGGTCGATTGCGCCGAGACGCGCCTTGATGAAACAGACGAGCGATTGGAACGCCCGAATATTTTCAAAGTCCCAACGTACCGATCAAGAGTAAAGTACCATTTTCCTACATTAGATTTCGTTCTAAATGCTTAATCCCTATGTAAAAACGTTAGTTAAGCAAGAATATCGTATTTTTAAAAAAATCTAATGATAGGATTTTCCAGAAAATTGAAAAAACCGAAAAATGTCAAGAGTAAAGTGCCATTTTCTGACATTAGATTTCGTTCTAAATGCTTAATCCCTATGTAGAAACGTTAGTTATGCAAGATTATCGTATTTTTAAAAAAATCTAATGATAGGATTTTTCAGAAAATTGAAAAAACCGTAAAATGTCAAGAGTAAAGTGCCCTTATTTTAAACATTATATCGTTCTAAATGCTTAATCCCTATGTAAAAAAGTTATCTAAGCAAGAATATGTTATTGAATAAAATGAGAAAAATTTATTTTAGCCGTAAATCGAAAATAATGGGTCGAGCGAATCGGTCGATTGCGCCGAGACGCGCTATGATGCAACAGACGAGCGATTGGAACGCCCGAATATTTTCAAAGTCCCAACGTACCGATCAAGAGTAAAGTACCATTTTCCTACATTAGATTTCGTTCTAAATGCTTAATCCCTATGTAAAAACGTTAGTTAAGCAAGAATATCGTATTTTTAAAAAAATCTAATGATAGGATTTTCCAGAAAATTGAAAAAACCGAAAAATGTCAAGAGTAAAGTGCCATTTTCTGACATTAGATTTCGTTCTAAATGCTTAATCCCTATGTAGAAACGTTAGTTATGCAAGATTATCGTATTTTTAAAAAAATCTAATGATAGGATTTTTCAGAAAATTGAAAAAACCGTAAAATGTCAAGAGTAAAGTGCCCTTATTTTAAACATTATATCGTTCTAAATGCTTAATCCCTATGTAAAAAAGTTATCTAAGCAAGAATATGTTATTGAATAAAATGAGAAAAATTTATTTTAGCCGTAAATCGAAAATAATGGGTCGAGCGAATCGGTCGATTGCGCCGAGACGCGCTATGATGCAACAGACGAGCGATTGGAACGCCCGAATATTTTCAAAGTCCCAACGTACCGATCAAGAGTAAAGTACCATTTTCCTACATTAGATTTCGTTCTAAATGCTTAATCCCTATGTAAAAACGTTAGTTAAGCAAGAATATCGTATTTTAAAAAAAATCTAATGATAGGATTTTCCAGAAAATTGAAAAAACCGAAAAATGTCAAGAGTAAAGTGCCATTTTCTGACATTAGATTTCGTTCTAAATGCTTAATCCCTATGTAGAAACGTTAGTTATGCAAGATTATCGTATTTTTAAAAAAATCTAATGATAGGATTTTTCAGAAAATTGAAAAAACCGTAAAATGTCAAGAGTAAAGTGCCCTTATTTTAAACATTATATCGTTCTAAATGCTTAATCCCTATGTAAAAAAGTTATCTAAGCAAGAATATGTTATTGAATAAAATGAGAAAAATTTATTTTAGCCGTAAATCGAAAATAATGGGTCGAGCGAATCGGTCGATTGCGCCGAGACGCGCTATGATGCAACAGACGAGCGATTGGAACGCCCGAATATTTTCAAAGTCCCAACGTACCGATCAAGAGTAAAGTACCATTTTCCTACATTAGATTTCGTTCTAAATGCTTAATCCCTATGTAAAAACGTTAGTTAAGCAAGAATATCGTATTTTAAAAAAAATCTAATGATAGGATTTTCCAGAAAATTGAAAAAACCGAAAAATGTCAAGAGTAAAGTGCCATTTTCTGACATTAGATTTCGTTCTAAATGCTTAATCCCTATGTAGAAACGTTAGTTATGCAAGATTATCGTATTTTTAAAAAAATCTAATGATAGGATTTTTCAGAAAATTGAAAAAACCGTAAAATGTCAAGAGTAAAGTGCCCTTATTTTAAACATTATATCGTTCTAAATGCTTAATCCCTATGTAAAAAAGTTATCTAAGCAAGAATATGTTATTGAATAAAATGAGAAAAATTTATTTTAGCCGTAAATCGAAAATAATGGGTCGAGCGAATCGGTCGATTGCGCCGAGACGCGCTATGATGCAACAGACGAGCGATTGGAACGCCCGAATATTTTCAAAGTCCCAACGTACCGATCAAGAGTAAAGTACCATTTTCCTACATTAGATTTCGTTCTAAATGCTTAATCCCTATGTAAAAACGTTAGTTAAGCAAGAATATCGTATTTTTAAAAAAATCTAATGATAGGATTTTCCAGAAAATTGAAAAAACCGAAAAATGTCAAGAGTAAAGTGCCATTTTCTGACATTAGATTTCGTTCTAAATGCTTAATCCCTATGTAGAAACGTTAGTTAAGCAAGAATATCGTATTTTTAAAAAAATCTAATGATAGGATTTTTCAGAAAATTGAAAAAACCGTAAAATGTCAAGAGTAATGTGCCATTATTTTAAACAATGTATCGTTCTAAATGCTTAATCCCTATGTAAAAAAGTTATCTAAGCAAGAATATGTTATTGAATAAAATGAGAAAAATTTATTTTAGCCGTAAATCGAAAATAATGGGTCGAGCGAATCGGTCGATTGCGCCGAGACGCGCTATGATGCAACAGACGAGCGATTGGAACGCCCGAATATTTTCAAAGTCCCAACGTACCGATCAAGAGTAAAGTACCATTTTCCTACATTAGATTTCGTTCTAAATGCTTAATCCCTATGTAAAAACGTTAGTTAAGCAAGAATATCGTATTTTTAAAAAAATCTAATGATAGGATTTTCCAGAAAATTGAAAAAACCGAAAAATGTCAAGAGTAAAGTGCCATTTTCTGACATTAGATTTCGTTCTAAATGCTTAATCCCTATGTAGAAACGTTAGTTATGCAAGATTATCGTATTTTTAAAAAAATCTAATGATAGGATTTTTCAGAAAATTGAAAAAACCGTAAAATGTCAAGAGTAAAGTGCCCTTATTTTAAACATTATATCGTTCTAAATGCTTAATCCCTATGTAAAAAAGTTATCTAAGCAAGAATATGTTATTGAATAAAATGAGAAAAATTTATTTTAGCCGTAAATCGAAAATAATGGGTCGAGCGAATCGGTCGATTGCGCCGAGACGCGCTATGATGCAACAGACGAGCGATTGGAACGCCCGAATATTTTCAAAGTCCCAACGTACCGGTCAAGAGTAAAGTACCATTTTCCTACATTAGATTTCGTTCTAAATGCTTAATCCCTATGTAAAAACGTTAGTTAAGCAAGAATATCGTATTTTAAAAAAAATCTAATGATAGGATTTTCCAGAAAATTGAAAAAACCGAAAAATGTCAAGAGTAAAGTGCCATTTTCTGACATTAGATTTCGTTCTAAATGCTTAATCCCTATGTAGAAACGTTAGTTAAGCAAGATTATCGTATTTTTAAAAAAATCTAATGATAGGATTTTTCAGAAAATTGAAAAAACCGTAAAATGTCAAGAGTAAAGTGCCCTTATTTTAAACAATGTATCGTTCTAAATGCTTAATCCCTATGTAAAAAAGTTATTTTAGCAGGAATATGTTATTGAAAAAAATTAGAAAAATTTATTTTAGCCGTAAATCGAAAATAATGGATCGAGCGAATCGGTCGATTGCGCCGAGACGCGCTATGATGCAACAGACGAGCGATTGGAACGCCCGAATATTTTCAAAGTCCCAACGTACCGATCAAGAGTAAAGTACCATTTTCCTACATTAGATTTCGTTCTAAATGCTTAATCCCTATGTAAAAACGTTAGTTAAGCAAGAATATCGTATTTTTAAAAAAATCTAATGATAGGATTTTCCAGAAAATTGAAAAAACCGAAAAATGTCAAGAGTAAAGTGCCATTTTCTGACATTAGATTTCGTTCTAAATGCTTAATCCCTATGTAGAAACGTTAGTTAAGCAAGAATATCGTATTTTTAAAAAAATCTAATGATAGGATTTTTCAGAAAATTGAAAAAACCGTAAAATGTCAAGAGTAAAGTGCCCTTATTTTAAACAATGTATCGTTCTAAATGCTTAATCCCTATGTAAAAAAGTTATTTAAGGAGGAATATGTTATTGAAAAATATTAGAAAAATTTATTTTAGCCGTAAATCGAAAATAATGGGGACACCGGAGCTGTTCGAAGCGCCGAGCGCGCCGCGTACGCCCGAATATTTTCAAAGTCCCAACGTACCGATCAAGAGTAAAGTACCATTTTCCTACATTAGATTTCGTTCTAAATGCTTAATCCCTATGTAAAAACGTTAGTTAAGCAAGAATATCGTATTTTTAAAAAAATCTAATGATAGGATTTCCCAGAAAATTGAAAAAACCGAAAAATGTCAAGAGTAAAGTGCCATTTTCTGACATTAGATTTCGTTCTAAATGCTTAATCCCTATGTAGAAACGTTAGTTAAGCAAGAATATCGTATTTTTAAAAAAATCTAATGATAGGATTTTTCAGAAAATTGAAAAAACCGTAAAATGTCAAGAGTAAAGTGCCCTTATTTTAAACATTATATCGTTCTAAATGCTTAATCCCTATGTAAAAAAGTTATCTAAGCAAGAATATGTTATTGAATAAAATGAGAAAAATTTATTTTAGCCGTAAATCGAAAATAATGGGTCGAGCGAATCGGTCGATTGCGCCGAGACGCGCTATGATGCAACAGACGAGCGATTGGAACGCCCGAATATTTTCAAAGTCCCAACGTACCGATCAAGAGTAAAGTACCATTTTCCTACATTAGATTTCGTTCTAAATGCTTAATCCCTATGTAAAAACGTTAGTTAAGCAAGAATATCGTATTTTAAAAAAAATCTAATGATAGGATTTTCCAGAAAATTGAAAAAACCGAAAAATGTCAAGAGTAAAGTGCCATTTTCTGACATTAGATTTCGTTCTAAATGCCTAATCCCTATGTAGAAACGTTAGTTATGCAAGATTATCGTATTTTTAAAAAAATCTAATGATAGGATTTTTCAGAAAATTGAAAAAACCGTAAAATGTCAAGAGTAAAGTGCCCTTATTTTAAACATTATATCGTTCTAAATGCTTAATCCCTATGTAAAAAAGTTATCTAAGCAAGAATATGTTATTGAATAAAATGAGAAAAATTTATTTTAGCCGTAAATCGAAAATAATGGGTCGAGCGAATCGGTCGATTGCGCCGAGACGCGCCTTGATGAAACAGACGAGCGATTGGAACGCCCGAATATTTTCAAAGTCCCAACGTACCGATCAAGAGTAAAGTACCATTTTCCTACATTAGATTTCGTTCTAAATGCTTAATCCCTATGTAAAAACGTTAGTTAAGCAAGAATATCGTATTTTTAAAAAAATCTAATGATAGGATTTTCCAGAAAATTGAAAAAACCGAAAAATGTCAAGAGTAAAGTGCCATTTTCTGACATTAGATTTCGTTCTAAATGCTTAATCCCTATGTAGAAACGTTAGTTATGCAAGATTATCGTATTTTTAAAAAAATCTAATGATAGGATTTTTCAGAAAATTGAAAAAACCGTAAAATGTCAAGAGTAAAGTGCCCTTATTTTAAACATTATATCGTTCTAAATGCTTAATCCCTATGTAAAAAAGTTATCTAAGCAAGAATATGTTATTGAATAAAATGAGAAAAATTTATTTTAGCCGTAAATCGAAAATAATGGGTCGAGCGAATCGGTCGATTGCGCCGAGACGCGCTATGATGCAACAGACGAGCGATTGGAACGCCCGAATATTTTCAAAGTCCCAACGTACCGATCAAGAGTAAAGTACCATTTTCCTACATTAGATTTCGTTCTAAATGCTTAATCCCTATGTAAAAACGTTAGTTAAGCAAGAATATCGTATTTTTAAAAAAATCTAATGATAGGATTTTCCAGAAAATTGAAAAAACCGAAAAATGTCAAGAGTAAAGTGCCATTTTCTGACATTAGATTTCGTTCTAAATGCTTAATCCCTATGTAGAAACGTTAGTTATGCAAGATTATCGTATTTTTAAAAAAATCTAATGATAGGATTTTTCAGAAAATTGAAAAAACCGTAAAATGTCAAGAGTAAAGTGCCCTTATTTTAAACATTATATCGTTCTAAATGCTTAATCCCTATGTAAAAAAGTTATCTAAGCAAGAATATGTTATTGAATAAAATGAGAAAAATTTATTTTAGCCGTAAATCGAAAATAATGGGTCGAGCGAATCGGTCGATTGCGCCGAGACGCGCTATGATGCAACAGACGAGCGATTGGAACGCCCGAATATTTTCAAAGTCCCAACGTACCGATCAAGAGTAAAGTACCATTTTCCTACATTAGATTTCGTTCTAAATGCTTAATCCCTATGTAAAAACGTTAGTTAAGCAAGAATATCGTATTTTAAAAAAAATCTAATGATAGGATTTTCCAGAAAATTGAAAAAACCGAAAAATGTCAAGAGTAAAGTGCCATTTTCTGACATTAGATTTCGTTCTAAATGCTTAATCCCTATGTAGAAACGTTAGTTATGCAAGATTATCGTATTTTTAAAAAAATCTAATGATAGGATTTTTCAGAAAATTGAAAAAACCGTAAAATGTCAAGAGTAAAGTGCCCTTATTTTAAACATTATATCGTTCTAAATGCTTAATCCCTATGTAAAAAAGTTATCTAAGCAAGAATATGTTATTGAATAAAATGAGAAAAATTTATTTTAGCCGTAAATCGAAAATAATGGGTCGAGCGAATCGGTCGATTGCGCCGAGACGCGCTATGATGCAACAGACGAGCGATTGGAACGCCCGAATATTTTCAAAGTCCCAACGTACCGATCAAGAGTAAAGTACCATTTTCCTACATTAGATTTCGTTCTAAATGCTTAATCCCTATGTAAAAACGTTAGTTAAGCAAGAATATCGTATTTTAAAAAAAATCTAATGATAGGATTTTCCAGAAAATTGAAAAAACCGAAAAATGTCAAGAGTAAAGTGCCATTTTCTGACATTAGATTTCGTTCTAAATGCTTAATCCCTATGTAGAAACGTTAGTTAAGCAAGATTATCGTATTTTTAAAAAAATCTAATGATAGGATTTTTCAGAAAATTGAAAAAACCGTAAAATGTCAAGAGTAAAGTGCCCTTATTTTAAACAATGTATCGTTCTAAATGCTTAATCCCTATGTAAAAAAGTTATTTTAGCAGGAATATGTTATTGAAAAAAATTAGAAAAATTTATTTTAGCCGTAAATCGAAAATAATGGATCGAGCGAATCGGTCGATTGCGCCGAGACGCGCTATGATGCAACAGACGAGCGATTGGAACGCCCGAATATTTTCAAAGTCCCAACGTACCGATCAAGAGTAAAGTACCATTTTCCTACATTAGATTTCGTTCTAAATGCTTAATCCCTATGTAAAAACGTTAGTTAAGCAAGAATATCGTATTTTTAAAAAAATCTAATCATAGGATTTTCCAGAAAATTGAAAAAACCGAAAAATGTCAAGAGTAAAGTGCCATTTTCTGACATTAGATTTCGTTCTAAATGCTTAATCCCTATGTAGAAACGTTAGTTAAGCAAGAATATCGTATTTTTAAAAAAATCTAATGATAGGATTTTTCAGAAAATTGAAAAAACCGTAAAATGTCAAGAGTAAAGTGCCCTTATTTTAAACAATGTATCGTTCTAAATGCTTAATCCCTATGTAAAAAAGTTATTTAAGGAGGAATATGTTATTGAATAAAATGAGAAAAATTTATTTTAGCCGTAAATCGAAAATAATGGGTCGAGCGAATCGGTCGATTGCGCCGAGACGCGCTATGATGCAACAGACGAGCGATTGGAACGCCCGAATATTTTCAAAGTCCCAACGTACCGATCAAGAGTAAAGTACCATTTTCCTACATTAGATTTCGTTCTAAATGCTTAATCCCTATGTAAAAACGTTAGTTAAGCAAGAATATCGTATTTTTAAAAAAATCTAATGATAGGATTTTCCAGAAAATTGAAAAAACCGAAAAATGTCAAGAGTAAAGTGCCATTTTCCTACATTAGATTTCGTTCTAAATGCTTAATCCCTATGTAAAAACGTTAGTTAAGCAAGAATATCGTATTTTTAAAAAAATCTAATGATAGGATTTTCCAGAAAATTGAAAAAACCGAAAAATGTCAAGAGTAAAGTGCCATTTTCTGACATTAGATTTCGTTCTAAATGCTTAATCCCTATGTAGAAACGTTAGTTATGCAAGATTATCGTATTTTTAAAAAAATCTAATGATAGGATTTTTCAGAAAATTGAAAAAACCGTAAAATGTCAAGAGTAAAGTGCCCTTATTTTAAACATTATATCGTTCTAAATGCTTAATCCCTATGTAAAAAAGTTATCTAAGCAAGAATATGTTATTGAATAAAATGAGAAAAATTTATTTTAGCCGTAAATCGAAAATAATGGGTCGAGCGAATCGGTCGATTGCGCCGAGACGCGCTATGATGCAACAGACGAGCGATTGGAACGCCCGAATATTTTCAAAGTCCCAACGTACCGGTCAAGAGTAAAGTACCATTTTCCTACATTAGATTTCGTTCTAAATGCTTAATCCCTATGTAAAAACGTTAGTTAAGCAAGAATATCGTATTTTAAAAAAAATCTAATGATAGGATTTTCCAGAAAATTGAAAAAACCGAAAAATGTCAAGAGTAAAGTGCCATTTTCTGACATTAGATTTCGTTCTAAATGCTTAATCCCTATGTAGAAACGTTAGTTAAGCAAGATTATCGTATTTTTAAAAAAATCTAATGATAGGATTTTTCAGAAAATTGAAAAAACCGTAAAATGTCAAGAGTAAAGTGCCCTTATTTTAAACAATGTATCGTTCTAAATGCTTAATCCCTATGTAAAAAAGTTATTTTAGCAGGAATATGTTATTGAAAAAAATTAGAAAAATTTATTTTAGCCGTAAATCGAAAATAATGGATCGAGCGAATCGGTCGATTGCGCCGAGACGCGCTATGATGCAACAGACGAGCGATTGGAACGCCCGAATATTTTCAAAGTCCCAACGTACCGATCAAGAGTAAAGTACCATTTTCCTACATTAGATTTCGTTCTAAATGCTTAATCCCTATGTAAAAACGTTAGTTAAGCAAGAATATCGTATTTTTAAAAAAATCTAATGATAGGATTTTCCAGAAAATTGAAAAAACCGAAAAATGTCAAGAGTAAAGTGCCATTTTCTGACATTAGATTTCGTTCTAAATGCTTAATCCCTATGTAGAAACGTTAGTTAAGCAAGAATATCGTATTTTTAAAAAAATCTAATGATAGGATTTTTCAGAAAATTGAAAAAACCGTAAAATGTCAAGAGTAAAGTGCCCTTATTTTAAACAATGTATCGTTCTAAATGCTTAATCCCTATGTAAAAAAGTTATTTAAGGAGGAATATGTTATTGAAAAATATTAGAAAAATTTATTTTAGCCGTAAATCGAAAATAATGGGGACACCGGAGCTGTTCGAAGCGCCGAGCGCGCCGCGTACGCCCGAATATTTTCAAAGTCCCAACGTACCGATCAAGAGTAAAGTACCATTTTCCTACATTAGATTTCGTTCTAAATGCTTAATCCCTATGTAAAAACGTTAGTTAAGCAAGAATATCGTATTTTTAAAAAAATCTAATGATAGGATTTCCCAGAAAATTGAAAAAACCGAAAAATGTCAAGAGTAAAGTGCCATTTTCTGACATTAGATTTCGTTCTAAATGCTTAATCCCTATGTAGAAACGTTAGTTAAGCAAGAATATCGTATTTTTAAAAAAATCTAATGATAGGATTTTTCAGAAAATTGAAAAAACCGTAAAATGTCAAGAGTAAAGTGCCCTTATTTTAAACATTATATCGTTCTAAATGCTTAATCCCTATGTAAAAAAGTTATCTAAGCAAGAATATGTTATTGAATAAAATGAGAAAAATTTATTTTAGCCGTAAATCGAAAATAATGGGTCGAGCGAATCGGTCGATTGCGCCGAGACGCGCTATGATGCAACAGACGAGCGATTGGAACGCCCGAATATTTTCAAAGTCCCAACGTACCGATCAAGAGTAAAGTACCATTTTCCTACATTAGATTTCGTTCTAAATGCTTAATCCCTATGTAAAAACGTTAGTTAAGCAAGAATATCGTATTTTTAAAAAAATCTAATGATAGGATTTTCCAGAAAATTGAAAAAACCGAAAAATGTCAAGAGTAAAGTGCCATTTTCCTACATTAGATTTCGTTCTAAATGCTTAATCCCTATGTAAAAACGTTAGTTAAGCAAGAATATCGTATTTTTAAAAAAATCTAATGATAGGATTTTCCAGAAAATTGAAAAAACCGAAAAATGTCAAGAGTAAAGTGCCATTTTCTGACATTAGATTTCGTTCTAAATGCTTAATCCCTATGTAGAAACGTTAGTTATGCAAGATTATCGTATTTTTAAAAAAATCTAATGATAGGATTTTTCAGAAAATTGAAAAAACCGTAAAATGTCAAGAGTAAAGTGCCCTTATTTTAAACATTATATCGTTCTAAATGCTTAATCCCTATGTAAAAAAGTTATCTAAGCAAGAATATGTTATTGAATAAAATGAGAAAAATTTATTTTAGCCGTAAATCGAAAATAATGGGTCGAGCGAATCGGTCGATTGCGCCGAGACGCGCTATGATGCAACAGACGAGCGATTGGAACGCCCGAATATTTTCAAAGTCCCAACGTACCGATCAAGAGTAAAGTACCATTTTCCTACATTAGATTTCGTTCTAAATGCTTAATCCCTATGTAAAAACGTTAGTTAAGCAAGAATATCGTATTTTTAAAAAAATCTAATGATAGGATTTTCCAGAAAATTGAAAAAACCGAAAAATGTCAAGAGTAAAGTGCCATTTTCCTACATTAGATTTCGTTCTAAATGCTTAATCCCTATGTAAAAACGTTAGTTAAGCAAGAATATCGTATTTTTAAAAAAATCTAATGATAGGATTTTCCAGAAAATTGAAAAAACCGAAAAATGTCAAGAGTAAAGTGCCATTTTCTGACATTAGATTTCGTTCTAAATGCTTAATCCCTATGTAGAAACGTTAGTTAAGCAAGAATATCGTATTTTTAAAAAAATCTAATGATAGGATTTTTCAGAAAATTGAAAAAACCGTAAAATGTCAAGAGTAAAGTGCCATTATTTTAAACAATGTATCGTTCTAAATGCTTAATCCCTATGTAAAAAAGTTATTTAAGCAAGAATATGTTATTGAAAAAAATTAGAAAAATTTATTTTAGCCGTAAATCGAAAATAATGGGGACACCGGAGCTGTTCGAAGCGCCGAGACGCGCCGCGTACGGCCGAATATTTTCAAAGTCCCAACGTACCGATCAAGAGTAAAGTACCATTTTCCTACATTAGATTTCGTTCTAAATGCTTAATCCCTATGTAAAAACGTTAGTTAAGCAAGAATATCGTATTTTTAAAAAAATCTAATGATAGGATTTTCCAGAAAATTGAAAAAACCGAAAAATGTCAAGAGTAAAGTGCCATTTTCTGACATTAGATTTCGTTCTAAATGCTTAATCCCTATGTAGAAACGTTAGTTATGCAAGATTATCGTATTTTTAAAAAAATCTAATGATAGGATTTTTCAGAAAATTGAAAAAACCGTAAAATGTCAAGAGTAAAGTGCCCTTATTTTAAACATTATATCGTTCTAAATGCTTAATCCCTATGTAAAAAAGTTATCTAAGCAAGAATATGTTATTGAATAAAATGAGAAAAATTTATTTTAGCCGTAAATCGAAAATAATGGGTCGAGCGAATCGGTCGATTGCGCCGAGACGCGCTATGATGCAACAGACGAGCGATTGGAACGCCCGAATACTTTCAAAGTCCCAACGTACCGGTCAAGAGTAAAGTACCATTTTCCTACATTAGATTTCGTTCTAAATGCTTAATCCCTATGTAAAAACGTTAGTTAAGCAAGAATATCGTATTTTAAAAAAAATCTAATGATAGGATTTTTCAGAAAATTGAAAAAACCGTAAAATGTCAAGAGTAAAGTGCCCTTATTTTAAACATTATATCGTTCTAAATGCTTAATCCCTATGTAAAAAAGTTATCTAAGCAAGAATATGTTATTGAATAAAATGAGAAAAATTTATTTTAGCCGTAAATCGAAAATAATGGGTCGAGCGAATCGGTCGATTGCGCCGAGACGCGCTATGATGCAACAGACGAGCGATTGGAACGCCCGAATATTTTCAAAGTCCCAACGTACCGATCAAGAGTAAAGTACCATTTTCCTACATTAGATTTCGTTCTAAATGCTTAATCCCTATGTAAAAACGTTAGTTAAGCAAGAATATCGTATTTTTAAAAAAATCTAATGATAGGATTTTCCAGAAAATTGAAAAAACCGAAAAATGTCAAGAGTAAAGTGCCATTTTCCTACATTAGATTTCGTTCTAAATGCTTAATCCCTATGTAAAAACGTTAGTTAAGCAAGAATATCGTATTTTTAAAAAAATCTAATGATAGGATTTTCCAGAAAATTGAAAAAACCGAAAAATGTCAAGAGTAAAGTGCCATTTTCTGACATTAGATTTCGTTCTAAATGCTTAATCCCTATGTAGAAACGTTAGTTAAGCAAGAATATCGTATTTTTAAAAAAATCTAATGATAGGATTTTTCAGAAAATTGAAAAAACCGTAAAATGTCAAGAGTAAAGTGCCATTATTTTAAACAATGTATCGTTCTAAATGCTTAATCCCTATGTAAAAAAGTTATTTAAGCAAGAATATGTTATTGAAAAAAATTAGAAAAATTTATTTTAGCCGTAAATCGAAAATAATGGGGACACCGGAGCTGTTCGAAGCGCCGAGACGCGCCGCGTACGGCCGAATATTTTCAAAGTCCCAACGTACCGATCAAGAGTAAAGTACCATTTTCCTACATTAGATTTCGTTCTAAATGCTTAATCCCTATGTAAAAACGTTAGTTAAGCAAGAATATCGTATTTTTAAAAAAATCTAATGATAGGATTTTCCAGAAAATTGAAAAAACCGAAAAATGTCAAGAGTAAAGTGCCATTTTCTGACATTAGATTTCGTTCTAAATGCTTAATCCCTATGTAGAAACGTTAGTTATGCAAGATTATCGTATTTTTAAAAAAATCTAATGATAGGATTTTTCAGAAAATTGAAAAAACCGTAAAATGTCAAGAGTAAAGTGCCCTTATTTTAAACATTATATCGTTCTAAATGCTTAATCCCTATGTAAAAAAGTTATCTAAGCAAGAATATGTTATTGAATAAAATGAGAAAAATTTATTTTAGCCGTAAATCGAAAATAATGGGCCGAGCGAATCGGTCGATTGCGCCGAGACGCGCTATGATGCAACAGACGAGCGATTGGAACGCCCGAATACTTTCAAAGTCCCAACGTACCGGTCAAGAGTAAAGTACCATTTTCCTACATTAGATTTCGTTCTAAATGCTTAATCCCTATGTAAAAACGTTAGTTAAGCAAGAATATCGTATTTTAAAAAAAATCTAATGATAGGATTTTCCAGAAAATTGAAAAAACCGAAAAATGTCAAGAGTAAAGTGCCATTTTCTGACATTAGATTTCGTTCTAAATGCTTAATCCCTATGTAGAAACGTTAGTTAAGCAAGAATATCGTATTTTTAAAAAAATCTAATGATAGGATTTTCCAGAAAATTGAAAAAACCGAAAAATGTCAACAGTAAAGTGCCATTTTCCTACATTAGATTTCGTTCTAAATGCTTAATCCCTATGTAGAAACGTTAGTTAAGCAAGAATATCGTATTTTTTAAAAAATCTAATGATAGGATTTTCCAGAAAATTGAAAAAACCGAAAAATGTCAAGAGTAAAGTGCCATTTTCTGACATTAGATTTCGTTCTAAATGCTTAATCCCTATGTAGAAACGTTAGTTAAGCAAGAATATCGTATTTTTAAAAAAATCTAATGATAGGATTTTTCAGAAAATTGAAAAAACCGTAAAATGTCAAGAGTAAAGTGCCCTTATTTTAAACATTATATCGTTCTAAATGCTTAATCCCTATGTAAAAAGGTTATTTAAGCAAGAATATGTAAATGAAAAAAATTAGAAAAATTTACTTTAGCCGTAAATCGAAAAAAAGACTGTTCGTTTCTCTGTCTCTCTCGCGCGATCGAACTATCGATGTTTCCCTGCAAACTAATGGGAGTTTAATTAAACTTTATCCACGAAATTACTCGTTTTGATCCCCGCTACACAGCCGTATACTTTTTATAATTTTGTGGAATCGGGAACCTTGAAATATTTAACGTAACGCAGATCGTCTATCTCTGTCTCTTTCTAGATCGGAAGAATCGATGTTTCCCGGCAAACTATTGGGAGTTTAATTAAACTTTATACATGAAATTACTCGTTCTGATCCCCGCTACACAGCCGTATACTTTTTATAATTTTGTGGAATCGGGAACCTCGAAATATTTATCATAACGCGGATCGACTGTCTCTGTCTCTTTCTAGATCGGAAGAATCGATGTTTCCCGGCAAACTATTGGGAGTTTAATTAAACTTTATACATGAAATTACTCGTTCTGATCCCCGCTACACAGCCGTATACTTTTTATAATTTTGTGGAATCGGGAACCTCGAAATATTTATCATAACGCGGATCGACTGTCTCTGTCTCTTTCTAGATCGGAAGAATCGATGTTTCCCGGCAAACTATTGGGAGTTTAATTAAACTTTATACATGAAATTACTCGTTCTGATCCCCGCTACACAGCCGTATACTTTTTATAATTTTGTGGAATCGGGAACCTCGAAATATTTATCATAACGCGGATCGACTGTCTCTGTCTCTTTCTAGATCGGAAGAATCGATGTTTCCCGGCAAACTATTGGGAGTTTAATTAAACTTTATACATGAAATTACTCGTTCTGATCCCCGCTACACAGCGGTATACTTTTTATAATTTTGTGGAATCGGGAACCTCGAAATATTTATCATAACGCGGATCGACTGTCTCTGTCTCTTTCTAGATCGGAAGAATCGATGTTTCCCGGCAAACTATTGGGAGTTTAATTAAACTTTATACATGAAATTACTCGTTCTGATCCCCGCTACACAGCCGTATACTTTTTATAATTTTGTGGAATCGGGAACCTCGAAATATTTATCATAACGCGGATCGACTGTCTCTGTCTCTTTCTAGATCGGAAGAATCGATGTTTTCCGGCAAACTAATGGGAGTTTAATTAAACTTTATACATGAA
>NW_027476144.1:507500-510000 GCF_051020955.1 Megalopta genalis
GACCAAATGCTACGATTCGGCATATGGCATCGTGTCTGAGTATTCGACCCCCATGAGTCCGGTGACATCCCTGCACTATGTGTGCCGCCGTCTCCGTTACGGCGCACCCAGCACGACACAACACAGGAGCCCCATTCCCACGACGGCCTCTTGATGTTCTTACTCTGGTGGGCAGGGCGTTAATACGTACATGGTGATATTGCACGTAATCCCTGCCGGGGATCCCCGCAGAACAGGCGTCAACCCAAGAGCTGCTATCGATGACTCTAGCAGCCTCACGCAATTCTCCTCCATCGTTAGACTGATGGAGTAAAGATGCCCAGTATTTGGCACGATCCTCAGGTTGGAAGAGCGCCCGACCTTGGATAGTCAGAGCACTCTCCGCCCGTCGAACCGCTGCCACCACCGCCGGATGTTGGGAGGCATCTCTTGCAGCCGCACAGGAGGACCTCGCCATTGATGTTAACCTGGCGTGCATCATACCCGGTATCGATGTTCGAAACGCGGGGATGCCAAGTCCACCCTCCTTGCAACTGGCGTGGAAATACCCAAGTGGTACATCTTTGGGCAGACGCAACCACCTTCGAACGGCCAGCCGCGTCTGTTTGTCTAATGCCTTCAAGATTTTAAGTGGGCATCTTGTCAAAACCAGCTGGTGATAAAAACGCGGAATGAGGAAACAGCGCAAGATCTTGAGGCGCTGTTGAGGCTTGAGTGGCGCCTTGGTGATATTGGCCAACTCTCTGTCTAGCTTGCCCCCAGGTTTTTCAATACCCATTGGCGAGATCTTAATGCCCAGATATCGGAAGCCCTCGGTAGGTCCCAGTTGTTTTATAGACCGACCGTTGACCTCAAATTTGCTGGCGGAGAGTATCTTGTACTTCTTTTCTTTACCAGCGATCTGGATGGACATAGCCAGACATTTATCGGAGTTGAATTCCAACCCGTACTTTCGTGCCTCTTCCTCAGCCGTTCGAAGTATGCCCTGCATTCCTGAAACGGAGGACGCGAACAAGATCAGGTCATCCGCATACGCCAGTATATTGACCCTTTGCTCCCTGATAACATAGCCGACCTCCTCGGGTAACACCCTTATCACCCGGTCCATGACGATCGAGAATAGCAGGGACGACAAGGGATCGCCCTGCCGCACACCCCTCGCTACCCCGATCGGATCCGATGTCTCGCCACGGACCTGAAGCACGGTTCGGCTATTACGGTACGTCGCTGTTATGTACCTCACAAAGAGCTCCGGGAGTCCCAATCCCCTTAGTGCCGATGTTATGGCATGGTGACTAACGCTGTCAAACGCCTTGGCCACATCTAAGGACACAACGTGAAGCTGCTTTAAGCAGCTCCGTGCGTCACGAAGGGCAGTTGATAGTACAAGCACGTTCTCAGCACAGCCATCGTGTACTCCTCGTTGCCGCTCATCGATGAGACCGGCTTTTGCCAATCTCACCGCCAAGATTTTATGCAGCTGACGAACGACGACTGAAGCCACACTTATAGGACGGAACTCGGATGGTGTTGAGCTTCCGTCCTTCTTAGGGATAAATACCGTCCTGCTGATGAGGAGCTCAGATGGAAATGCCCCTACCGCAAGGATGACATTATAAAATAAGGTTCTTAGAACTACTGGCACACTCCTCCATTGCCTGCTCGAGATGTTATCGAGACCCGATGCCGAGGAGAGCGGGATCTCATTGGCCTGGATCTCATGGCCACGAACCGGCTCAGCGATCCAATGCAGGTCATCCCTTTCCTGAACTGGATGAAGGTGTTCAATGGGGACAGAAGGACTGGTGAGCATAGGTGTCCAGTACTCCACCATCTCGCCAACGGTTGGTGTTTGAGCCTGCACCGGGCCATCCAGTACAAGCTTGGCCGCGCGAGACATGTCCTTCTTCCAGAGTTCCTGCATGGCCGCATACTCCCTTCTCCTCAGTCTCCACCTCGGCACGGGCCCGGCAGGCGCAGCTTTAGGTGGCCGGAGCAGTGGTGTTCTCCGCTCCTTTACTTTCGCAGAAGGCGTCGGAAAGACTCGTTGAAGCCATCGACAACAAGCACTCGGTGTTATTGGTTCTCGATTAAGAACCGTTCTCGCAAGACTTACGAGTTCCTCCGCTTCATGGGATTTCACCCTTTCGGCCGGATCAATCAGCTTACGGATAGCGTCAATATATTGGCACTGATGTTGCTGTGCCGACGCAGAGTGCTCCTGAACAGGAGTAGGCGAATCCGCCTGTCGATGACTTGTGTCGTGATGTTGAGTGACACTGGAGGTTGAAGGTTGAGACTCAACGGCAGTTCCACGCTCGCGGCATACACCGATCTTCTGTGTAACAAGAGCCTTATACGTCAATTTCTTTCTGAGGCCCTTCAGTCGATCAAGACTGAATTTATTGTCGAAGACCGTCAGCAGATGTTCGTTCATAAATTTGACGTTGCCCTGCACACTCGCAAGCGCCTCAGCCGCCGCCACCATCTCAGTCTCCTC
>NW_027476144.1:515000-540000 GCF_051020955.1 Megalopta genalis
CGACACAGCATTGAAACGAGCTACACAAGCCGGTCTCTCTTGATACCAATGTAAACGAGCATTAAGTTATCTTCAGACTGCCCGATATTTTCGTCCTTTGGACTTTCCCAACGATTCCTTTTTTTCTTTTTTTTTACACCACAGCGAAGACTTGAGGAAGCGTGATTAGCACGCTCGCATCCCTCCCTGTCCTACTACAACTGTGTGTGTGTGTGTAAAGAAAGAAAAAAGAATACATTGGCTTTCTCTCTATCGAGAAGATGGCCTACGCAACGCAGATCAAAGGCCTAATACGTGTAATATAATACGCGTCTGGCCGTGTATAAATCACGCACGAATGATCTGGTCGGGCCCAACTCTTCTCGTACGCTTATTTTTCCGTGTTGGGGCACTATCATAAAATCACATAAACCCCAACACGTGTGTGTCTTGGAAGGAAGATGGCCTACGCAACGCAGATCAAAGGCCTAATACGTGTAGTACACACGTCTGCCGTGTAAATCACGCACGAATGATCTGGTCGGGCCCAACTCTTCTCCACCACACCACATCCCAACTTTGTACATTTTTATATATTTTTGTGCGTTGGGGCACCTTCATAATCACAAACCCCAACAACACATATATATCTCTCTCTCTTTGAAAGATTTGTTGTGGCCTACGCAACGCAGATCAAAGGCCTAATACGTATAGTACACACGTCTGGCCGTGTAAATCACGCACGAATGATCTGGCGGGCTCAACAATATCTTTTTTTTTTATATGAATTCTTATCCACAAACTAATCGAATTCATTTTCTCTCCTCCTCTCCTCTCTCTTTGAGATATATTGGAACATTGTAATGATCCTTCCGCAGGTTCACCTACGGAAACCTTGTTACGACTTTTACTTCCTCTAAATAATCAAGTTTGGTCATCTTCCCGGCATCATCGGCAATGCCGAAACATTGCCGCGCACCAGTCCGAAGACCTCACTAAATCATTCAATCGGTAGTAGCGACGGGCGGTGTGTACAAAGGGCAGGGACGTAATCAACGCGAGCTTATGACTCGCGCTTACTGGGAATTCCTCGTTCATGGGGAATAATTGCAAGCCCCAATCCCTAGCACGAAGGAGGTTCAGCGGGTTACCCGGGCCTTTCGGCCAGGGAACACACGCTGATTCCTTCAGTGTAGCGCGCGTGCGGCCCAGAACATCTAAGGGCATCACAGACCTGTTATTGCTCAATCTCGTGCGGCTAGAAGCCGCCTGTCCCTCTAAGAAGATTTGTTTGTACGTTGGTAGTAAAAACCCCACCGGCAGAAGCCGAGAGCCTTCGAGATACCATAATTACGTCTATTTAGCAGGCTAGAGTCTCGTTCGTTATCGGAATTAACCAGACAAATCGCTCCACCAACTAAGAACGGCCATGCACCACCACCCACCGAATCAAGAAAGAGCTATCAATCTGTCAATCCTTCCGGTGTCCGAGCCTGGTGAGGTTTCCCGTGTTGAGTCAAATTAAGCCGCAGGCTCCACTCCTGGTGGTGCCCTTCCGTCAATTCCTTTAAGTTTCAGCTTTGCAACCATACTTCCCCCGGAACCCAAAAGCTTTGGTTTCCCGGAAGCTGCCCGCCGAGTCATCGTAGGAACTTCGGCGGATCGCTAGCTGGCATCGTTTATGGTTAGAACTAGGGCGGTATCTGATCGCCTTCGAACCTCTAACTTTCGTTCTTGATTAATGAAAACATTTTTGGCAAATGCTTTCGCTTCTGTCCGTCTTGCGACGATCCAAGAATTTCACCTCTAACGTCGCAATACGAATGCCCCCATCTGTCCCTATTAATCATTACCTCGGGGTTCCGAAAACCAACAAAATAGAACCGAGGTCCTATTCCATTATTCCATGCACACAGTATTCAGGCGAAGGTAGCCTGCTTTGAGCACTCTAATTTGTTCAAAGTAAACGTACCGGCCCACCTCGACACTCAGTGAAGAGCACCGCGATGGGATATTAGTTGGACCGCCCCGTGAAGAGCAAAGCCCACCGGTAGGACGTACCACATAATGCCAGTTAAACACCGCGAGCGATGAACCGACACTGTGACACACAGATTCAACTACGAGCTTTTTAACCGCAACAACTTTAATATACGCTATTGGAGCTGGAATTACCGCGGCTGCTGGCACCAGACTTGCCCTCCAATGGATCCTCGTTAAAGGATTTAAAGTGTACTCATTCCGATTACGGGGCCTCGGATGAGTCCCGTATCGTTATTTTTCGTCACTACCTCCCCGTGCCGGGAGTGGGTAATTTGCGCGCCTGCTGCCTTCCTTGGATGTGGTAGCCGTTTCTCAGGCTCCCTCTCCGGAATCGAACCCTGATTCCCCGTTACCCGTTACAACCATGGTAGGCGCAGAACCTACCATCGACAGTTGATAAGGCAGACATTTGAAAGATGCGTCGCCGGTGCTATAAGACCATGCGATCAGCACAAAGTTATTCAGAGTCACCAAAGCAAACGATGGACGAGTGTAAACACCCGCCACCGATTGGTTTTGATCTAATAAAAGCGTTCCTACCATCTCTGGTCGGAACTCTGTTTTGCATGTATTAGCTCTAGAATTACCACAGTTATCCAAGTAAATTTTAGTACGATCTAAGAAACCATAACTGATTTAATGAGCCATTCGCGGTTTCACCTTAATACGGCATGTACTGAGACATGCATGGCTTAATCTTTGAGACAAGCATATGACTACTGGCAGGATCAACCAGGGAACTATACAATATGTATATATAAAATGGACAAAATTTAAATCCTTTTCCATCGTCGCCTGTTTCATATATATATGTCAGGTCGACACACCATTTTTCTCTTTCAAATATGTACAAGTTTTGCCACATTCCGCGCTTGTAACATATCTTCTTTAACGCTCAATTTCTTTCATTTTTCTACCATACAGATATTTTACCGTACGCCCAAAAACGTACGTATTATATTTTTGTTCTATCATAAAATCACATTTTTCTACGTACGCCAGCTTCGTACGTTTCTATCTTTGCCTTCATAAAATCACAAGATAATTTTATCTTCAAGAGTCTCGCTATTAACATCTTGTAAGATAAATGTACGTCCCAGCTAAAACGTACAAATACTTCAAGTTAAGTAATAATATATCATCGCTATTGACAAATTTTTAAGATCCAAGACACAGTTCTCTCTATATGTTTTAATATTTTTTATGTACTCAAATATATTCAAAGGAAAAAGTACATGGGTGATGCCATAGTCGTGGAAGCGCGTACGCTCACGCTGATCTTCTGACCGCCGGAAGCACGAAACCTCTGATCTGGGCAAAATCGGCAAGCCGAGGAAGAACGGACAGGACACATGCTGGACTGGCGAGAAAGCGTGTTCTTCCGCTCGCGCTAGGCATTTCGATTTCTGACACCTCTTGATTTAAAAAATCAGTTTTTTGATAGTTTTCTCTCTCCACTGGGCTATTCATTTTAGCCACAGTTTTCAATTGGTACGATTTGCTTCCAAATCTTACAGATGCATTTTAAAAAATTTTTCCATCGCTCGGACAGAAGAGTCGATTGCTCAGTGAGTACGAGTATACATACAAAGTGCATACGGGTAACCAACCCCGTAGGGCTTGCCACATATGGGCCATTCGGTCAAAGACACCGACCCGTGGCCACGCTGTGTGGAGAAAAGTCCGTAACGTAAACGGCACGAAACAGTCAGGACCGAAGCCCCGAAGGAGCTCTGAGACAGCTTCTCGACCGAGATCGTAGAATTGGCCCAAAACCCGCTCTGCTCCGTCCGCCTCGCACGGACCGTGTATCTCTTATAGATACCGAACGGCCGGCAAGGACGCCGGCGCCGCCGGCCGAATAGCACGCGCGCTTATGAGTGTAAACCGCCGCGGCAACAGACCGCCCGGCCGTGCTGTTGTAACATAGCGCGTGAACGAACGAAAAAAAAATTTATAGTAAACATTAAAATAAATTACACTACCGTAAACTAGACAAAAAATTACACATTTTTTCCCAATATGAAAATTTTCACAAACTTTTCAAAGTCCCATCGCATCGAGTAAACTTTTTTAATAACGCTTCCGCACGATTCTAAATGCTTAATCCATATGTGAAATCGTTCACTGCTCACGAATATCGTATTTAAAAAAATTACAAAAATTTATTTTTCAAAATAATCAAAAAAAACCGAAAAATCACAAGAGTAAAGTACCATTATTTTAAACAACATGTCGTTCTAAATGCTTAATCCCTATGTAAAAAAGTTATTTAAGCAAGAATATGTTATTGAAAGAAATTAGAAAAATTTATTTTAGCCGTAAATCGAAAATAATGGGGACACCGGAGCTGTTCAAAGCGCCGAGCGCGCCGCGTACCCCCCCCGTGTCCGCTACCTTGTCGTGGTGGGGGGGCTTCGTGCCCCAATGATCCTCAAGGCTGTGCCGGCGGGGATTTTATTCCCTGGCAGGTTCTACCTAGCCGGAGTGGTTTGAGGTGAGGGGCCAACTAAAGTCGGACACATACCGTAAACCTGTGGTCATGTTTTACAGGAACGGGGGTCTTGCCTTAACCGGCCGGACCGCGAGGATGACAACCTCTCTAAAAAATCCCTAGCCCCAAGCAGCGTTGCGCGGTGAAGAGGGCGTAGCTGGAGTAAGCGCCAGCTATGGTTGGTGGGTGCACCAATCTTTAGCGGACAACCCCGGGGTACCTGGCGACCCCCCGGGCGTATTAGCCTTCCCCGGGTATGGCGGCTCTACCCGGGGTGACCTCCTTTCCGACCACACTCGTGGGAATAAGTATGGAGTCTACTTTTTCAAAACAAACCGGGGAGGGGGGTAACGAGAGAGAGGGAGAGGCGTGCGACCCAGTCGTGCGCCCAGAGCGATTTGTAGAGCCGGTGTCGCGGAGGCATTCTGCCACACGCGGCACAAAGAGGCCTGCGGAGGGTCTTGGCGACTGCGACGGGGGGGAGGAGTCGGACTTCTCCGTCTCCTCCCATCACTCGTCGCAGAGCGTCCCGGGCACCTCCACGAGGAAACGGGGCCGGCCACCGACGACCGGGCAATACGTTGGCCTCCAAGAGGCCAAACGTAGACAGGCTGAGGCTGAAAGAAGCCTCATAGCGGGCATTTTCGACCCGGTTGCCCCGGGGCCGAGGCCTGAGAGGACAAGCGACCCACTTCCGGACGAAGTTGAGGTCGCTGCGGATTTCCGGGGCCGCCCGACGCGTGACGTTGCGGCAGCAGTGATGGAGTGCCTGGGCGACGTGGCCAGAATCTCCAGCGCTGCGACGGGACTGAAGGCAAGTGCGGTGCGGTCCCTCCGGACGGCGGCCCTGAACAGCCGGGTGGGCGTAGCGGAGCTGGCAGTTCGGTCGGCTCCCAGCGCCACCCGGCTGTTGGAAGCCGAGAATGCAAACCTAAGGGAGCAACTGGCGGAGTTGCGGGCTGAAGTCGCCCGACTCCGTCAAGCGGTTGAGTCGGGGCCGGCTGTTGCCCGGATGGCTCCGCCGCTGCCCCCTGGGGGGGGCAAGGGGTTGCTGCCGGTTGTCGGCGCACGGGGGCCCCAGTCCCCTGGGCAAGGAGGGCCCTCGCCACCACCCGCGGCTGTGCCAGCCGACTTGCTGGCACAGATCGGCGCCCTTATCGATGCCAAATTGGCATCGTTCAGAAGGGAGCTGGTCCCGCGGTTGCGAGGCCCACGATCGGCGGCACCCGTGCCGTCCGCCCCCTCCCTGCCGATGGACAGAAGGGGGGGAAAGAAAAAGGGTGGCAGTGGGGGAGGGACTGTGGTCGCTAAGGCGGCGCAAGTGCAGCCCGCCCCCACTGTTGCGCCGCCCTCCACCACACCTCCAACTGAGGTGTGGTCTAAGGTAGTTGGCCGGAAGGCCAAAAAAAAGGCTGCTTCGACCCAGAGGGCGGCGAGGCGGGTGGCACCGGCTGCCCCCAAAAAGGCTCCCCTGCCGCCGCGTCCGCCCCGCACGGCCGCCGTTACTATAACGATACCGGCCGGCGGGGCGATGAGTTATGCCGAGGCGATGACCACTGCCAGGTCCAAAATAGACCCGGCAGAAATTGGCATCGCCTCGCTGAAGCCCAGGAGAGCGGTGACGGGGGCCATAATTTTGGAGGTCCCCGGAGCCGATGGAGCAGCCAAGGCCACTGCCTTGGCCTCTAAGATGGCTGACGCGCTGGCGGGGACCGGCGTAAAGGTCGCGCGCCCAATTAAAAAGGCCGACCTTAGGGTGCGCGGCCTGGTCGACTCGACCACGCCGGTGGAGGTCGCCGAAGCTGTCGCCCGTGTGGGAGGGTGCGACCGGGGGGATGTGAAGACCGGCGAAATCCGGTCTTCCCCCTCTGGTTTGGGCACCCTCTGGGTCCAGTGCCCTGCCGCGGCCGCACGTAAAGTTGCGGTCGCTGGCAAACTGACGGTGGGCTGGACCCAGGCGACGGTGGAGGCCCTCAGCGCCCGGCCCTTGCAGTGCTACCGCTGCTTTGGCTTAGGCCACACGAGGCAGCGGTGCACTGCGGCCGAGGATCGGTCCGGCTGCTGTTTTGGGTGCGGCAGTCAGGACCACAAGGTGGCTGGCTGCACTGGACAGCCAAAGTGCCCGCTTTGCGCGGGTGCTGGCAAGCCGGCCGGCCACCGCCTCGGCAGCCGGGCGTGCCCTGCAAGCGCGAGACGCGGCAGAGGGAGCAGGGGGAGGAGGACCACGACGGCCAAGGCGGCAGCCGCCGTGGCAGCTACTAATACGAGGGATCCGGCACCCAAGGATGCCACCGTCGCGCCCGCGGGGGCGGTTGGGGCTGATAAAACCCCAGACGCCACCGCTCCCGCGGCGGCGATGGAGATTGAGGTGCCGGAGTAATGGGGCCTACTGGCCCTATTATTCAGGCCAACCTGAACCACTCGGTCAGGGCACAAGACCTTTTTGTGCAATTCCTGGCCGAGTGGGGTGCCGGGTTGGCCGTAGCGGCGGAGCCGTACCGGGTCCCCGACCATCCACATTGGATGGGGGACTTGGACGGCTCCGCCGTTATAATATGGGCAGGTCGGCCGGGGTCCCCGGCGTGCTCCGTTATCGAGCGCGGCCGGGGATACCTGGCCGTTGACTGGGGCGGCACCGTGGTTGTGGCGATCTACGCACCTCCGAGGTGGTCCCTCGTGGAGTTTGAACAGTTTCTGGACGTGGTGGGGAGATGCGTCTCCCGCTGCCAGCCACGTCCGGTGCTGGTCCTGGGGGACTTCAACGCCAAGTGTTCAGCTTGGGGTTCCCCCAGGACGGACCCGAGGGGCCGGGAGGTGCTTGATTGGGCGGCGGGACTCGGACTCTGTCTTCTAAACACGGGCTCGGTCCATACGTGCGTGCGGTATAACGGGGGGTCCATCGTTGACCTGTCATGGGCAACGCCCCCGGCCGTGCGCCGTATTACGGGGTGGAGGGTGGCGGAGGAGGTCGAGACGCTGTCCGACCACAGATACATTGTTCTCGGCCTCTCCGCCGCCCCATCGACGCCCCGACGTCGCCCCGCTGATGAGGGGTCGCCTCAGCCACGGTGGGCGCTGAAGCGCCTCGACCAGGACGCTCTGATGGCGGCAGCCCACGTCGTGGCCTGGCCGGCAACACCGGCCGGGCCAGTCGACGGGACAAGGGAGGCCCATTGGTTCCGGGGCGCAATGACGTCGATTTGCGACGTCGCCATGCCCCGGGCCAGGGTCTTCCCGAGGAAGGCGGTGTACTGGTGGTCGCGCGCGATAGCGGATTTACGCACAGAGTGCGTCCGCGCGCGACGCCAGTACGCCCGCGCCCGTCGACGACGACGTTCCGACGCGGAGCTGGCTAACCAGCTGTATGGGCGATACAGGGAGAAGGTGGTCGCCCTGCAGCTGGCCATCAGGCAGGCGAAGAGCCAGGCCTGGCGCGACTTTCTCGGGTCTCTGAACCGAGATCCGTGGGGGCGCCCATACAAAATGGCGATGGGACGTTTACGTCCCTGGGCCCCCCCTCTGACGGAAAGCCTGGATCCGGGGATGCTCGGACGGGTCGTGGACGCGCTATTCCCCGTCAGCGGGGAGGCGTCCCGGCCCGTCCCTCAGCTAGAGGGACATGAGTGGTCCCCGGATCTGGAGGTCGCGCCGGAGGAAATGGCCGGGGTAGTCAAATGGCTTCGGGGCAAGAATACTGCCCCGGGGCCGGACGGTATCCCCGGCCGGGTCTGGTTGCTTGCCATGAGCGTCCTGGGCGGGAGGCTCAGAAGCCTCTTCTCCGGGCTCCTGAGGTCCGGGGTGTTCCCGGACCTCTGGAGGAGAAGTCGGATGGTCCTCTTAAAGAAGGATGGGAGGCCTGCGGATTCTCCCTCCGCGTACCGGCCCATTTGCCTCCTGGACGAGGTGGGCAAGATCTTTGAAAAGATCATTGCTGCCCGCCTCGCCAGGCACCTGTCCCGCGTTGGCCCCGATCTGGCGGACTGCCAGTTCGGCTTTCGGGAGGGGCGATCGACGGTCGACGCAATCGACCGTCTAAAGTCCCTCTCGGACAATGCCGTGGCACGGGGCGGGGTGTGTTTGGCGGTGTCGATCGACATCGTCAATGCATTTAACACCCTGCCCTGGTCCGCCATTAGGGAGGCCCTGGTTGAACACCAGGTGCCTCCCTATCTGAGGCGGGTGATCGGGGCCTACCTGCGGGGCAGGTGGGTGGAATACCCGGGCCGGTACGGGACGATACGGAGGGAAGTGGACTGCGGGGTCCCACAGGGGTCCGTGTTAGGACCACTCCTGTGGGACCTGGGATATAACGCAGTCCTGAGGGCCTCCCTGCCCGACGGTGCCACTGTCGTCTGCTATGCGGACGACACGTTAGTGGTCACCGTCGGGGACACCTTCGAGAGGACCATCCGACGAGCGGAGGTTGCGGTGGCAGCCGTCGTCGCGAAGATCCACGATCTGGGGCTGAAGATGGCCCCGGAGAAGGCCGAGGCCGTCTGGTTTGGACGGCCTCGGTCGCGGCCACCGGCCGGATCGTGGATCTGGGTTGGAGGAGCCTGCGTCGAGGTGAAGTCCGAGATCAAGTATCTCGGACTGATCCTCGACAGCCACTGGAGATTCGGGGCGCATTTCGGCCGCCTCGTCCCCCGAGTTGAGAGGGCGGCGGCCTCGCTCGGCCGCCTGTTGCCCAATCTCGGGGGACCGGATAACATGGTGCGTCGCCTATACCTGGGCGTGGTGCGGTCCATGGCCTTGTACGGCGCCCCGATCTGGGGGCCGTCCGCGAGGGCAAGCCGGCGCATCACTTTGTTGTTGCGCCGGCTTCAGAGGCAAATGGCCCTTCGCCTCATACGGGGTTACCGCACCGCGTCTACCGTGGCGGCGCTTGCTCTGGCGGGAGAAATTCCCTTCGAGCTGCAGGCGGCGATGCTCGCCTATGTCTATAGGCGCATATGCATCGCTGGCCGGGCTCGGGGGGACCCGCCGGAGCAGGAGGCGGTCGACGGCTTCGAACTCCAGGCCCGGGGACTAGCGCTCGCCAGATGGCGTGCGGAGCTTTGTTCCCATGCCGGCGAGCGCGTCCCTGGGGCTCTCCTGCCACACTTCACCTCGTGGCGGGAGAGGCGGTTTGGCAGGCTCACCTACCGTGCGACGCAGGTGTTCACCGGGCATGGCTGCTTCGGTGTGTACCTGTGTCGCATCGGTCGGGAAGCGACGACGGTGTGCCACCACTGTGGCGCGGAGGAGGACTCGGCGCAGCATACACTGGAGGTATGCCCCGCCTTTTCAGTGCTGCGCCGAGTCCTAAGACGGGAAGTTGGTCGCGACCTCGCTCTCTCCAGCTTAGTTGGGGCCATGCTGGAGAGCCCAAGAAAATGGGCGGCAGCCATCGCCTTCTGCGAAGAGGTGATGCTGCAGAAGGAGGCTGCCGAGCGGGGTCGCCGTGAGCGGGGGGTGCGGCGTGTGCGCCCACGCCTAGAGCCCCCCTCCCCGAGCAGATGAGAATAGGCGGGCGGCGGGTGTACCAGATTACTGGTTTAATTGCCCGCCGCCCGCCAACCCCCCCCCCCAACTGAAGCTGTCCTCCCCATAGTGGGAGTGACGAGGCGGTGTGGGGTGCGGTCCCCCGCACCGCCGAAGCAAGATGATTCATGGGGGGAGTATAAACCCCCCCCCCCGGGACGCGGCCGGCCATCGCCATTCCATCCTGGTGGCCGGCCAGGCGAGGGGGAGCCGCGGTTGTGTTCTGTAAGAGTTCCCGTGGCTCCCCCGCTACTCGCCAGCGCCCTAGGCCGCCGTGGGGATTTTAGCGGGTCAAAACCCGCACTACCCCCGCCCCGCCCCTCGGGCGGGACGGGGTTGTCTGACCGGCAGATTTCCCCCACGTTAAACAAAAAAAAAAAAAAGCGCGCCGCGTACGCCCGAATATTTTCCAAGTCCCAACGTACCGATCAAGAGTAAAGTACCATTTTCCTACATTAGATTTCGTTCTAAATGCTTAATCCCTATGTAAAAACGTTAGTTAAGCAAGAATATCGTATTTCTAAAACAATCTAATGATAGGATTTTCCAGAAAATTGAAAAAACCGAAAAATGTCAAGAGTAAAGTGCCATTTTCTGACATTAGATTTCGTTCTAAATGCTTAATCCCTATGTAGAAACGTTAGTTAAGCAAGAATATCGTATTTTTAAAAAAATCTAATGATAGGATTTTTCAGAAAATTGAAAAAACCGTAAAATGTCAAGAGTAAAGTGCCCTTATTTTAAACATTATATCGTTCTAAATGCTTAATCCCTATGTAAAAAAGTAATCTAAGCAAGAATATGTTATTGAATAAAATGAGAAAAATTTATTTTAGCCGTAAATCGAAAATAATGGGGACACCGGAGCTGTTCAAAGCGCCGAGCGCGCCGCGTACGCCCGAATATTTTCCAAGTCCCAACGTACCGATCAAGAGTAAAGTACCATTTTCCTACATTAGATTTCGTTCTAAATGCTTAATCCCTATGTAAAAACGTTAGTTAAGCAAGAATATCCCCCCCGTGTCCGCTACCTTGTCGTGGTGGGGGGGCTTCGTGCCCCAATGATCCTCAAGGCTGTGCCGGCGGAGATTTTATTCCCTGGCAGGTCCTACCTAGCCGGAGTGGCTTGAGGTGAGGGGCCAACTAAAGTCGGACACATACCGTAAACCTGTGGTCATGTTTTACAGGAACGGGGGTCTTGCCTTAGCCGGCTGGACCGCGAGGATGACAACCTCTCTAAAAAATCCCTAGCCCCAAGCAGCGTTGCGCGGTGAAGAGGGCGTAGCTGGAGTCAGCGCCAGCTATGGTTGGTGGGTGCACCAATCGTTAGCGGACAACCCCGGGGTACCTGGCGATCCCCCGGGCGTATTAGCCTTCCCCGGGTATGGCGGCTCTACCCGGGGTGACCTCCTTTCCGACCACACTCGTGGGATTTATCATGGATAGTTCACAAATAAAAAAAACCGGGGAGGGGGGAAACGAGAGGGAGGAGGAGGCGCGCGTAGCTAGCGTGCGCCTCGAGCGCATGGATGGGTCGGTGTTGCGGGAACTTCCCGCAACACGCGGCAGAGAGAGGTCCGCTTTGGACCTTGGCGAATGCGATGCGGGAGAGGAGTCCGACCACTCGGTCTCCTCTCACCGCTCTTCGCAGAGCGCCCCTGGCTCCTCAATAGGGAGGAAGCGGGGAAGGCCGCCAACTACTGGGCAGTACGTTGGCCTCTATGAGGCCAAACGTAAGTTGACGGAGGCCAACAAGGGCCTCATCGCGGCGATCTTCGACCCGGTGGCCCCGGGGCCGCAGCCCGGGAGATCGGTCGACCCACTTCCGGACGAGGTGGAGGTCGCCGCGAATCTTCGCAGTCGTCCGACGCGGGACGTGGCGGCGTCAATAATGGAGAGCCTGGCCGAAGTGGCCAGGATCTCCAGCGCAACAAGGGAGTTGCGGCCGGCCACGGTGCGGGTCCTGCAGGCGGCGGCCCTGAACAGCCGGGCGGGCGTTGCGGAGCTGGCCATGAGGTCAGCTTCCGACGCCACCCGGCTGTTGGAAGCAGAGAACGCTCTCCTCAGAGAGCAGATGGCGGAGTTGCGGACCGAGGTGGCCCGACTCTGTCATGCGGTGGAGGCGAAGCCGGCAGCAGCCGAGATGCCTCCGCCGCCGGCTCCTGAGGGGGGCACGGGGCCGCTGGTAGGCGCCGGCGCCCGAGGGCCCCAACGCCCTGGGCGAGGGAAGCCCTTGCCGGCGTCCGCAGCGGCGCCGGCAAACTTGCTGCAACAGATCGGCTCCCTGATCGATGCCAAGCTGGCATCGTTCAGGAGGGAGCTGATCCCACGGATGCAGGATCCGCGGTCGGTGCCGCCCGTGCCGCCCGCCCCCAGCCCGTGGATGGGCAAGAAAGGGGGGAGAAAGGGTGGCAGTGGAGGAGGGGCTGCGTCCGCTAAGGCGGCGCAGATGCAGCCCCCACAGCAGAGGGCTGCCTCTGCTGTAGTGCCGCCCTCCACCACACCTCCTACTGAGCTGTGGTCGAGGGTAGTTGGCCGAAGGGCCAAAAAGGCGGCTGCCGCAGCTAAACCTGCGGCGGCTGCCAAGGCCTCTTCGGCCGGGAGGGCGGCGAAACGGGTGGCACCGGCTGCCCCGAAGAGGGCTCCCCTGCCGCCGCGTCCGCCCCGCACGGCTGCCGTTACGATAACGGTACCGGCCGGCGGGGCGATGACGTACGCCGAGGCGATGGCCACTGCCAGGTCGAAGGTTGACCTGGCAGAGATTGGCATCGCCTCGTTAAAGCCCAGGAGAGCGGTGACGGGGGGAATCATTTTGGAGGTCCCCGGGGCTGATGGGGCAGCTAAGGCCACTGCCCTAGCTGCGAAGATGGCGGACGCGCTGGCGGGAACCGGCGTGAAGGTCGCGCGCCCAATTAAGAAGGCCGATCTAAGGGTGCGCGGCCTGGTCGACTCGACCACGCCGGAGGAGGTTGCCGTGGCCGTCGCCCATGTAGGAGGGTGCGACCGGGGGGATGTTAAGACCGGCGAAATCCGGTCTTCCCCCTCCGGTTTGGGCACCCTCTGGGTCCAGTGCCCTGCTGCGGCCGCGCGTAAAGTTGCGGTCGCGGGCAAGCTCACGGTCGGCTGGACCCGGGCGACGGTGGAGGCCCTTAGCGCCCGGCCCCTGCAGTGCTATCGCTGCCTTGGCCTAGGCCACACAACTCAGCGATGCACTGCGGCCGAGGATCGTTCCGACTGCTGCTTTGGGTGCGGCAGTCGGGACCACAAGGTGGCCGGCTGTACGGCGAAGCCCAACTGCCCGCTCTGTGCGGGAGCGGGCAAGCCGGCCGGCCACCGCCTCGGTAGCCGGGCGTGCCCCGCCAGCGCGAAACGCAGCAGGGGCAGTAGGGGGAGAAAATCCGCGGTGGCCAAGGCGACGGCCACCGTGGCTACTAAGCCAAAGGTGGCACCCAAAGGTGCCACCGTCGCGCCCGCGGGGGCGGATGGGGCCAAAGAGGCCCCAGACGCCACCGCTCCCGCGGCGGCGATGGAGGTGGAGGCCTGCCCGTAATGGGGCCCAAGGGCCCTATAATACAGGCCAACCTGAACCGCTCGGCCAGGGCACAGGACCTCCTGGTGCAATTCCTGGCCGAGCGGGGTGCCGGGTTGGCCGTAGCGGCGGAGCCGTACCGGGTCCCCGACCATCCACATTGGATGGGGGACTTGGACGGCTCCGTCGTTATAATATGGGCAGGCCGGCCGGGGTCCCCGGCGTGCTCCGTTATCGAGCGCGGCCGGGGATACCTGGCCGTTGACTGGGGCGGCACCGCGGTTGTGGCGATCTATGCACCTCCAAGGTGGTCCCTCGAGGAGTTTGTGCAGTATCTGGACGGGGTGGGGAGATGCGTCTCCCGCTGCCAGCCCCGTCCGGTGCTGGTCCTGGGGGACTTCAACGCCAAGTCGCCGGCTTGGGGTTCCCCCAGGACGAACCCGAGGGGCCGGGAGGTGCTTGACTGGGCGGCGGGACTCGAGCTCCGTCTTTTAAACACGGGCTCGGTCCATACGTGCGTGCGGCATAATGGGGGGTCCATCGTTGACCTTTCATGGGCAACGCCCCCCGCCGCGCGCCGTATTACGGGGTGGAGGGTGGCGGAGGAGGTCGAGACGCTGTCTGACCACAGGTACATTGTTCTCGGCCTCTCCGCCGCCCCATCGACGCCCCGACGTCGCCCCGCTGATGAGGGATCGCCTCAGCCGCGGTGGGCGCTAAAGCGCCTCGACCAGGACGCCCTGATGGCGGCAGCCCACGTCGTGGCCTGGCCAGCAACACCGGCCGGGCCAGTCGACGGGACAAGGGAGGCCCAATGGTTCCGGGGCGCAATGACGTCCATTTGCGACGTCGCCATGCCCCGGGCCAGGGTTTTCCCGAGGAAGGCGGTGTACTGGTGGTCGCGCGCGATAGCGGATTTGCGCACAGAGTGCGTTCGCGCGCGACGCCAGTACGCCCGCGCCCGTCGACGACGGCGTTCCGACGTGGAGCTGGCTATCCAGCTGTATGGGCGATACAGGGAGAAGGTGGTCGCCCTGCAGCTGGCCATCAGGCAGGCAAAGAGCCAGGCCTGGCGCGACCTTCTCGGCACTATCAACCGAGATCCATGGGGGCGCCCATATAAAATGGCGATGGGACGATTACGTCCCTGGGCGCCCCCTCTGACGGAGAGCCTGGATCCGGGGATGCTCGGACGGGTCGTGGACGCGCTATTCCCCGTCAGCGGGGAGGCGTCCCGGCCCGTCCCTCAGCTAGAGGGACACGAGTGGTCCCCGGATCTGGAGGTCGCGCCGGAGGAAATGGCCGGGGTAGTCAAATGGCTCCGGGGCAAGAATACTGCCCCGGGGCCGGACGGTATCCCCGGCCGGGTCTGGCAGCTTGCCATGGGCGTCCTGGGCGAGAGGCTTAGAGGCCTCTACTCCGGGCTCCTGAGGTCCGGGGTGTTCCCGGTCCTTTGGAGGAGAAGTCGGATGGTCCTCTTAAGGAAGGATGGGAGGCCTGCGGATTCTCCCTCCGCGTACCGGCCCATTTGCCTCCTGGACGAGGTGGGCAAGATCTTTGAAAAGATCATTGCTGCCCGCCTCGCCAGGCACCTGTCCCGCGTTGGCCCCGATCTGGCGGACTGCCAGTTCGGCTTCCGGGAGGTGCGATCGACGGTCGATGCAATCGACCGTCTAAAGTCCCTCTCGGACAATGCCGTGGCACGGGGCGGGGTGTGCTTGGCGGTGTCGATAGACATCGTCAATGCGTTTAACACCCTGCCCTGGTCCGCCATTAGGGAGGCCCTGGTTGAACACCAGGTGCCTCCCTATCTGAGGCGGGTAATCGGGGCCTACCTGCGGGGCAGGTGGGTGGAATACCCGGGCCGGTACGGGACGATACGGAGGGAAGTGGACTGCGGGGTCCCACAGGGGTCCGTGTTAGGACCACTCCTGTGGGACCTGGGATATAACGCAGTCCTGAAGGCCTCCCTACCCGACGGTGCCACCCTCATCTGCTATGCAGATGACACATTGGTGGTCGCCGTCGGGGACACCTTCGAGAGGACCATCCGACGAGCGGAAGTTGCGGTGGCAGCCGTCGTCGCGAGGATCCACGGTCTGGGGCTGAAGGTGGCCCCGGAGAAGGCCGAGGCCGTCTGGTTTGGACGGCCTTGGTCTCGGCCACGGGCCAGATCGTGGATCTGGGTTGGAGGAGCCTGCGTCGAGGTGAAGTCCGAGATCAAGTATCTCGGACTGATCCTCGACAGCCACTGGAGGTTCGGAGCACATTTCGGCCGCCTCGTCCCCCGAGTTGAGAGGGCGGCGGCCGCGTTAGGCCGCCTGTTGCCCAATATCGGGGGACCGGGCGATATGGTGCGCCGCCTATACCTAGGCGTGGTGCGGTCAATGGTATTATACGGCGCCCCGATTTGGGCGCCGTCCGTGAGGGCAAGCCGGCGCAGCACATTGTTGTTGCGCCGGCTTCAGAGGCAAATGGCCCTTCGCCTCATACGGGGGTACCGCACCACGTCTACCGTGGCGGCGCTTGCTCTGGCGGGAGAAATTCCCTTCGAGCTGCAGGCGGCGATGCGCGCCTATGTCTATAGGCGCATATGCATCGCTGGCCGGGCTCGGGGGGACCCGCCGGAGCAAGAGGCGGTCGAGGGCTTCGAGCTCCAGGCCCGGGGACTAGCGCTCGCCAGGTGGCATGCGGAGCTTTGTTCCCATGCCGCCGAGCGCGTCCCCGGGGCTCTCCTGCCGCACTTCACCACGTGGCGGGAGAGGCGGTTTGGCAGGCTCTCCTACCGTGCGACGCAGGTATTCACCGGGCATGGCTGCTTCGGTGTCTACCTGTGTCGCATCGGTCGGGAAGCGACGACGGTGTGCCACCACTGTGGCGCGGAGGAGGACTCGGCGCAGCATACACTGGAGGTGTGCCCCGCCTTTTCAGTGCTGCGCCGAGTCCTAACTAGGGAAGTTGGTGGCGACCTCGCTCTCTCCAGCTTAGTTGGGGCCATGCTGGAGAGCCCGACAAAATGGGCGGCAGCCATAGCCTTCTGCGAACAGGTAATGTTGCAGAAGGAGGCTGCCGAGCGGGGTCGCCGTGAGCGGGGGGTGCGGCGTGTGCGCCCACGCCTAGAGCCCCCCCCGAGTAGCTGATACTAGGCGGGCGGCGGGTGTACCGGACCATGCCGGTTTAATTGCCCGCCGCCCGCCAACCGAGGATGCCCTATTTTAAAGTGGGGGCGACAAAACCGTCGCCCCCGACGGCAGCTGGTGCGGCCGTCGTGAAGAGGCGGTGTGGGGTGCGGTCCCCCGCACCGCCGAATCAAGATGATTCATGGGGGGGAGGATTAATCTCCCCCCGGGACGCGGCCGGCCACCGCTCCATCCTGGTGGCCGGCCAGGCGAGGGGGAGCTGCGGTCGTGTTCTTGTAGAGTTCCCGTGGCTCCCCCGTTAATCGCCAGCGCCCTAGGCCGCCGTGGGGGTTTTAGCGGGTCGAACCCCGCACTACCCCCCCTCCGCCCTTCGGGCGGAGCGGGGGTGTCTGACCTGCAGATTTCCCCCACGTTAAAAAAACAAAAAAAAAGTTAAGCAAGAATATCGTATTTCTAAAAAAATCTAATGATAGGATTTTCCAGAAAATTGAAAAAACCGAAAAATGTCAAGAGTAAAGTGCCATTTTCTGACATTAGATTTCGTTCTAAATGCTTAATCCCTATGTAGAAACGTTAGTTAAGCAAGAATATCGTATTTTTAAAAAAATCTAATAATAGGATTTTTCAGAAAATTGAAAAAACCGTAAAATGTCAAGAGTAAAGTGCCATTTTCTGACATTAGATTTCGTTCTAAATGCTTAATCCCTATGTAGAAACGTTAGTTAAGCAAGAATATCGTATTTTTAAAAAAATCTAATAATAGGATTTTTCAGAAAATTGAAAAAACCGTAAAATGTCAAGAGTAAAGTGCCCTTATTTTAAACAATGTATCGTTCTAAATGCTTAATCCCTATGTAAAAAAGTTATTTAAGCAAGAATATGTTATTGAAAAAAATTAGAAAAATTTATTTTAGCCGTAAATCGAAAATAATGGGGACACCGGAGCTGTTCAAAGCGCCGAGCGCGCCGCGTACGCCCGAATATTTTCCAAGTCCCAACGTACCGATCAAGAGTAAAGTACCATTTTCCTACATTAGATTTCGCTCTAAATGCTTAATCCCTATGTAAAAACGTTAGTTAAGCAAGAATATCGTATTTTTAAAAAAATCTAATGATAGGATTTTTCAGAAAATTGAAAAAACCGAAAAATGTCAAGAGTAAAGTGCCATTTTCTGACATTAGATTTCGTTCTAAATGCTTAATCCCTATGTAGAAACGTTAGTTAAGCAAGAATATCGTATTTTTAAAAAAATCTAATGATAGGATTTTTCAGAAAATTGAAAAAACCGTAAAATGTCAAGAGTAGAGTGCCCTTATTTTAAACATTATATCGTTCTAAATGCTTAATCCCTATGTAAAAAAGTTATCTAAGCAAGAATATGTAATTGAAAAAAATTAGAAAAATTTATTTTAGCCGTAAATCGAAAAAAAGACTGTTCGTTTCTCTGTCTCTCTCGCGCGATCGAACTATCGATGTTTCCCGACAAACTATTGGGAGTTTAATTAAACTTTATGCATGAAATTACTCGTTCTGATCCCTGCTACACAGCTGTATCCTTTTTATAATTTTGTGGAATCGGGAACCTCGAAATATTTAACATAACGCGGATCGACTGTCTCTGTCTCTTTCTAGATCGGAAGAATCGATGTTTCCCGGCAAACTAATGGGAGTTTAATCAAACTTTATACATGAAATTACTCGTTTTGATCCCCGCTAGACAGCCGTATCCTTTTCATAATTTTGTGGAATCGGGAACCTTGAAATATTTAACATAACGCGGATCGACTGTCTCTGTCTCTTTCTAGATCGGAAAAATCGATGTTTCCCGGCAAGCTATTGGGAGTTTAATTAAACTTTATACATGAAATTACTCGTTTTGATCCCCGCTACACAGCCGTATACTTTTTATAATTTTATGGAATCGGTAACCTTGAAATATTTAACATAACGCGGATCGACTGTCTCTGTCTCTTTCTAGATCGGAATAATCGATGTTTCCCGGCAAACTATTGGGAGTTTAATTAAACTTTATGCATCAAATCATTCAGTTTGACTCCTGCAACACAACCAAACACTCTCTGTAATTTTCTGAACTGAAAAACCACTGAAATTGTGCTCGAAATGCGGAGCGACGGGTCGGCGCGTCTGCACTGTGCGACAGCTAGTCAAAACGTCCGAACAGCGTATTGTTTTCGATCTCTTGGTATAATATTCGTATTCCTTGCTGTGTATAGCTTCCGATTCTGCCGCCAGGTGTCGCATTGAGAGGACGCGCCGCCACGTCGTGCTCTGAATGTTACAGTGTAAAAGCAGTTAAAAGTGCCGCAAGAATTGTAAAGTGTGCTCCAGTGTGTCGTGCTCACCGAGAGAATTGTTTTGTGCCAAAAACTGTGCAAATCGGCCAAAAACTGACGGAAAAAACAGTGTTGTGGATTTCGATATATCGATCGCCACGTGCTCCGGCACGCCGATCTTCGGCTCCGACTTTCTCGAGAAAGAGTGGCCGTAGACGGAAACTAAAAACACAGTGATTAATTTCTCGTCGAGACGAGTATTTTGACTCCTCGTTGAACAGTGTAGTGTGAAAATTGGAAAAGTGAAAAAATCGCAAAATACTTCGAAAAACACGTGCTCCCACCTCGAGCTTCCCGATGCCACCGTCGGCGTGGGCTGGCGCTGCATCAGCGGTGTTCTGCGCGGTGATTGGTCCGCGCGGTGTAGAGAGGAAACTCTGTGCACCAAAAGGAAGCTACTGCTGCCAACCCAAAAAATTTTTCAAGAGTTGGCAGCAATTGGCCCCGCGGGCCATAACTACAGTGCGAGTTTCCGCCGCGGACTTACAAAATCAGGAGTGCGCGAAATTCAAAACGTTGTGAACACAAATTAACGCCCTGTGAACAATTCTTCAAGTAAATTGTTTAAACAAATTGTTTAAACAATTTTTAGCGAAATTTCACAACTTTTTAAGGACTTTTCGGGAATCACTTTTTTTTTTTTTTTTTTTTTTTTTTTAAGGAAAAAAAAAATAATAAAAATTAACGCGAACCAAAAAGTGCTGTGCGCAAGTGCTAAGCCGCGTGACCATGTCACGCGGTGCTGACATGGACACTGACACGGACTCCGACTGGAAACTGGTGCAATCGAGGGAGGCGCGAAAACTCGGCAATAAGCTAAAGCGAAAAGCCTCCTACGATGACGAAAGGGACAGGAGCCACGACCGGAAGAAGCACAACTGTGCCGAAGCTGAAGAGTGCGAACCATCTCCGCTGATGCTCCTACTCACCTTCAGCCAAGAACTAGCGAGCAGCCTCCCGACGGATGACGCAAAACATTTCAAAGCGCTCATCAAAGAGGCCTACAACTACGCTGACCACCTCGAGCAAGAAAACCAAACGCTGAAAACAGAGATCAACAAAAAATCCTCCATAGAAGCCAAAATCGAGACACTTAGCCGTGTGGTCAACAACGTGGTTCACACAGTAAACAATCTGAACAGGACTCCGGTACAAAAGCCAGCTGCAACGCAATCGACGTATGCTAACATTGCGCGCAAAAGCAACAAGACCACACCTACCATCCCAGCCAAGTCTACTATCCGCTATGTAACCACAATATATCCCACCAAAAACAACGAATCGTGCAGCAGTGAAAACACAAAGCAGGCGATCATAAAGAGCATTGCACCGGCCAAGGAAAACATAAGAATCAGGAACGTCAGAAAAATAAGGGACAACGGGGTCCTAATAGAAACGGATACCAAGCATGACCTCGACAAAATACTCACAAATAAAAACCTAGGAGAAGCAGGATTGAAAGCGGAGTTGCCTGCTAAAAAGAAACCCCGCATGATAATATATGCGGTGCCCAACACGACCGAGGAAAAAGAACTGCTTGCAGCACTCAGGAACCAGAACCTGGAACAGCTAACATGCAGCGAATTCCAGGAGAAAGTTAGGATCCTGTTCAAAATGGGAAGCAGGAACAGCGACGCTACAAACTGGATCATTGAAACATCCCCGGACATAAGAGAGCAGTTGATCGCAGCAGGGCGAGTCTTTCTGGGCTGGCACTCGTGCTCGCTGAAGGACTACAACACCGTCAGCAGATGCTATAAGTGTCAGGCGTTTGGGCACATCTCCAAACATTGCAGGGCCACTATTGAGACGTGTGGCCACTGTGCAGAAGACGGACACTCTTTCACCAAGTGCCCAAACAAGAGCAAGAACCCGTCCTGCATAAACTGCAAGAGGTTCAGCAAGCCGTACGACCACTCCTCCAGAGCCAGCACCTGCCCTGCTTACTGCCACGCCATGGAGGTGCAAGCTTCCAAAATAGATTATGGTAAGTAAGCCCTCAACTCTTGTAAACGCGGGAACCACCGGGAACAACACAAAGCACCTTACGAGAGATCGTATCTCCAACTTAAAGATCGCGCAGATCAACGCAAACAACTGTAGGACAGTTATGGACGAGCTGAGACTAATAGCCTCGGGAACGGGGCTTGACGTCTTAGCTATCCAAGAACCCTACATACACCAGAACACGAAACACACTAACATAATGGGAATCACAACACAAACAATAATTGACAATAAACACTTCACAGACAATGCGTCCAAAAATACAATTAAGAGCGCCCTTGTCATTTGCAACCCGGCGCTCACGACACTAAAGTTGGAGCACTTGTGCAACACGCACTTTACATGCGTAGAAATCAGCACGGGAAACTTCAGTTTTTATGTCGTGAGTGCCTACTTTCAGTGCTCGGACCCCATCGACAGGTACAATAACCATTTAGACCATATATTGTCCAGCCTCCGAGGGAAGAGTATCATGGTCCTCGCAGACGTAAATGCAAAATCCACACTATGGCACAATGCGGACACTGACAACAGAGGTGTGGTTGTGGAAGACCTTATTTCACAACACAACCTCTTTATTGTCAATAGGCCCTCGAAGCTCAGTACCTTCGACAACACAAGGGGCAAATCCAACATTGACCTATCCTTGGTTACCGGCGCGCTGGTAAACAAGGTGGATCAATGGAGGATTCATGACAAAGTGACTGCAAGTGACCATAATCTAATCTCTTTCCAAATTCAACTCACTACGGCAATAGAACCAAGACTCTCCTCCAACCGGTTCAATCTAAATCGAGCGAACTGGAAGAAGTTTGAGAGAATACTAAACTCAAATTCCGGGCTTAACTTCAACCCTACGATAACAGACGAAAATGATGCGAACCAGCAAGCTACTGTCCTCGAGAACGTGATCACTCAAGCCAGTAACGCGGCAATCCCTCGGAAGACCCGCTTCGCCAGGTCGGTCCCATGGTGGAATAAAGAGCTGGACAAACTAAAAAGAGAAGTACGAAGGCTTAGGAGACAGTGCCAGCAAAACAAAAACACGGCACAACACGAACAAATCACTAAACAATACAAACAGACTAGAAACAAATACCACGCACTAATTAGAAAAACAAAACTCCTCAGCTGGCACACATTTGTCACAGCTGAGGGGAACAAAAACCCGTGGGGGATTGTATACAAACTCCAAACCAAGAAACTACACGCTGCAAAAGCACTTAGCAACCTCACTGAAAACAACACACACACCACCACATGGCATGACACTGCCGAACTGCTGCTCCATAGCCTAATACCTGACGACGACACGAGCACCGAAACGCAATGGCAAAGGCGAACCAGAGACAACATACACACACCTCCTGACACTAGCGATGTTGCCTGTTTCTCGGCTTCAGAGATCAGTAATGTCATCCACAAACTAAAGAGGAAAAAAGCCCCGGGCATTGACACAATGGAACCCGAGATAGTTAAAAGGGCATGGCCCTTGCTACACGCGGAGATCACTCGAACGTACAATGCATGTCTCTCTTCGGCCACTTTTCCGAACAGGTGGAAAAAGGGCGAAATCAGAGTTCTCCTCAAGAACGAAGATAAAGACCCCACCAACCCCAAATCATATAGGCCAATTTGCTTACTCCCAGTCCTCAGCAAAATACTAGAGAAACTAATTGCTGCAAGACTGGAAAATATACTAGAAAAACACGAGCAAACAGCCGACCAAGAATTTGGCTTCCGTCCTGCCAGGTCAACGGAGGAAGCCATTGTTAAAGTTAGGCTGATTGCGTCACAATGCCAAGAGAGATATGTAATTGGCATACTGTTTGACATAGCTGGCGCATTTGATAATGTCTGGTGGCCCTCAATCCTCGATAGCTTGAAAAAACGTGACTGTCCAGCCAATCTGTACAATCTCATCCGGAGTTACCTCTCCGGGAGATCCGTGCAGATCAGAAGCAATAATTCCATAGCACAGAAAAACGTTACCAAAGGTTGCCCTCAAGGCTCAGTGCTGGGCCCGAGGTTTTGGAACCTGGTGTTTGACGACCTTCTAAACAAACTAACGCAGAAAAGTGTCGAGAGTGTTGCGTATGCTGATGACCTCATAGTTCTAATTTCTGGGGACTCCAGAAAGGAACTTGAGGTCAAAGGCAACGCAGCAACAAAAATAATAATGGACTGGTGTCGACGACACAAATTGCACCTCTCTGAAGGAAAAACGGAGATGATTCTCCTTAAAGGCAGTCTGGATATCAGGCGCCCACCTACCATTAAGGTAGGAAACACGTCCATATCTATGAGGAGAGTCGTCAAATACCTGGGAGTAAATTTCGGCCCCAGATTTAATATCACTCCGCACGTACAGGAAATAGTCCGCAAAAGCAAGGCTGTATTTCAGGGCCTCGCTAGAGTATGCAAATCATCCTGGGGGCTAAACTACGGCACCACCCTCCAACTACATAAAGGCGTACTTGTCCCCATCCTGACATATGCTGCTGCAGGATGGGCGGACAAGGCGAATTACCACCACGTGCGCAGACTCCAGAGCGCGCAAAGAAATGCCCTTCTAAGGGTAACAAAAGCCTACAGGACGATCTCCAACGAGGCTCTGATGATACTAGCCTCTGCCAAGCCTATTGACCTGGTTCTCCAAGAAAGGATGGCGATCTACCACCTCAGAAGGGGAGAGACGGCAAAAATTGGAGATACGATCTTCTCAACAGACACTCAAACACAACACCCGGACAATCAAAACACAATAGACCTGATAACACATAACATAAAAACACACACGCTGAATGTCTGGCAGGAGAGATGGGACTCCTCCACTAAAGGTAGAGTCACGCATCAGTTCTTCCCAGACATCAGGGCGCGAATGAGAGTGAAGCTGGAGCCGGATTTCTACAGCTCGCAGCTGCTGTCTGGACACGGTAAGTTCAACGCCAAACTAATGGCGCTGAACATAGCCGAGACCGACGCCTGCAGATGCGAAGAAACCGACACAGTGATGCACCTCATTTTCGAATGCACACTACACGATGCACACCGCACAACATTACTCCAACAAGTCACTAAACACAACATCCCGTGGCCGTGTGAGCTGAGCAGGCTTACTGACCCACAAATGATCAAATATCTTCAGAAGTTTGCAACCCTTGCCATGAAAGCGCGGGAGCAGTAAGCAGCAGCACCTCTGGTCGGTATCCGGCAACGCAGGCATCCTACTGCAAGGTAGGATGTGCCGAACCGTCCGTTCAAAACACTCATGTATTGCACCTTCGCATGAGCCTGCATGGGACTGAGCATATGCCTAGGCATATGCTGACAACCCCGCCTCCCCGTGGCCCCCGCTGGAAACACTGCTCCACTCACCTCCAAGCGAGGCTTGCACAGTGGAGCAGTGGCTAAGTGGGTTGTCTCCTGAATAGGACAGTCCACCTTCCAGATGATCCCCATCATAGGTGATGGAAGGGTTTTTCACAGCACGCTCCCCTCGTACTGGTTTCGCTACCTAACATCGCTAGTATAAGCTGCAATGCAGCTTCGGTATAGCTGAGCCGGCTCAGGCCCTTAACGCTCGTCAGGTAGACAATCAATGTGTATAGCTTCCGATCGATTATTGCAATGGTCAAAGTTCCAGCGGCGTAATGCTTTCCATAAGATTACATTAATATAACCAGCGGCATATTGCTTTCTATCTTGTAATGAAAATTTTATAACCAAGTACCAACGGCGTATTGCTTTCGTTCGGATAATGGAGATTTTACAACCAAGTACCAGCGGTTTCTGTCTTATAATTAAATTATTATAATAAAATAAAGTACCAGCGGCGTATTGCTTTCGTTCGGATAATGGAGATTTTATGTCCAGCGGCGTAGTGCTTTCTATCTTATAATGTAATTCTTATTACAAAGTACCAGCGGC
>NW_027476144.1:545000-555000 GCF_051020955.1 Megalopta genalis
CTTGGTAATAATCCGTTCCGGTTGGTGCTGCTGTTGCTACTAATTTCGGCAGCACCGTCCTCGGCGCAAAAACTCAAAGAAAACTCTATGACTCGGTGGTCGCTGGTCGTCAGGTCCTCGCGGACCTTCCAACCTCGCACCTTGTCGCAAATATCAGGTGTCGATAGTGTGACGTCGATGTATGACTGTCCACTAGGGCTGGAAAACGTCGGAGCGTTTCCAGCCTCGTTCAAGACAACCAAGCCATGGCTCACGATAAACTCTTCGAGTTTACGGCCTCTCACGTCCGTCTCCGCGCTGCCCCACTGGGCTGATTTCGCGTTAACGTCGGCAGAGATAATGACTCGGTTATGCTTAAGTGCGGAAAGAGCTCTCTCCAACCGCGCCAGACCTGATTCAACGTCATCGGAGCATTGAAAGTACTGGCTGATCAGGAAGAAGCTCCCAAACGAACCCGAGATGCTGACACAGGACAAATGCGTGTCGCACAAGTTAGAGACTTTGACCACGGTTAGATCCGGGTTTCTGACCGCTATTGCAGCCATCACCGGTTCGCCTGCCGTGATCAGCCTCGTTCTCAAGCCTAGCCCGGGCACAGTACCCCGCCAGCTATATGGCTCTTGTGCAAGCAACACATCTACCCCTCGCCTATGCATCTCAGTCCGGACTTCGTCGGTCACGTTTCGGGCCCGCTGCATGTTATGCTGCATGACCCGTATGACTCTCGAGCGTCGCCGGTCGTTTGTACTATCCATTCGAGATTCAAATTATTATTCCTGTCTAATGCGAGACATCTCCAAAACCAGCGCTTCCTGATAGGAGGCGCAGGCCGGGTCTCGCGACTTATGGTCGTGTGGCCGCCCTCTGTCTTTGCAGTTGGAACAAACCGGAGGCTTGCTCTTCCTGCTGCAGAGCGCATATCCGTGCCCTTTTTCGGCACAATGTCCGCAGACATCCTCTTTGAATTTACAGCGCTTCGCGGTGTGCCCGAAGCGCTGGCACTTATAGCAACGGGTGACCTGTATGAAGTCCCGCACACGGCAGGAACTCCACCCAAGGTACACCCGGTCCCCTCTCTGCGCCAGCCGCCGACGAATCTGCGGACTGACGGCCACTACCCAGTTGGCTGTCTCCGGGGTCTTGCCAGCCATGCGACTGACCCGAACACCCGAAGGCACATCCTTCTGGGACGCCTCAGAGAGGTTTTGCCTCCAAAGACTGGAGGCAATTTCCTCCTTGCCCATCCCTTTCGGAATGTCATAAATCAGGACCTCGGGGTCCCGTTTGCTGGGCAAGGAGACGGACAGTCCCGCACTCGCCAGCTTCTTATTGCCTACGAAGGCTTTTAGGTCCTCCTTGCGATCGGTTTCGACGACGATGCCACCGGAGTGGATGCGTCGAACCGATCTGACACGGATCGCCTCCTTCGCAGGTTTTACGATCGACAGAACAGCTCTCTTAGTAGCATCGCTGTTCTGTCCTTTATCCTTTGGCGGGAAGATACGCACCACGTATTGTGTCGGTGGTCTTCTCGCCTCCGGAGTCGCTGACTGGTTGACCTTTGCCACTTGGGCGTAGGTCAACTGCGCGGCATTGGAGACCGTCTTCGGGAGGGTTCCCTTGGACGGCCCAGGTCGCGCCGCACTCATTACGGCAGGACGCGCTTTTAGGTCCGCCCTGACCGCGGCGAGTTGCCCTTCGACGAAGCTGTTTCGTTGAATCAGCTCCTGGACCAACTCGTTGAGTGCTCCGACTTCTGCTAGTATCTTCGACCCGGACTCCTTGTTGACTTTCGACTCGGGTCGAAAGCAAAAGGTCCGTATCTCCGATACTCGCCTGAAGGCTTCGTCTCTCACGAGATCGAGAGGCCGTACCTTGTGCCCGGAAACCGTCCCCTTCGATTTCCTGGCCTGGTTTGCTGCGGCCTTGCCAGTAGGTGCGACTGGCTTGGCACGCTTCGACTTTTTGGTGACGGTTTTCCAACCGCCACCTTCGGGGTCTTCGACACGCACGGGTGCCGGTTGCACCTTCACGAGCGTGTCTTTGACTTTTTCGAGTTTCTTGGGTTTCCCCTTCCCAGCCTTGCGGCTGGGGGAGTCCCCCGACTTGGGCGATGTCCCCACGTTACCGGTGTCCGGCGCGCCTTCTTCCGTGGCCTCAGTTTTCACCGAGACCGCTCGCGTGGGTGTCACGCATCTCTCCAAGGTCACACGAGGATTGGCGATGTTTAACACCTTCCCGGACCTTGTCTTTTTCGCAGACGCAGGAGGGCTAACAGCTGCTGCTGTAGCTTCCGCGTCTGTGGCGACGGCTTCACTCCGAGTAGGAGCTGGACCCGCCGACTTCGAACGTTCAATTTGTACTTTCAAGTTTTTAGATCCCATATTTAGATCTTTGCTTTCATCCGGTACGCTCCCCGGCCACCACCGACCCACACATTTTGGAACCCGCCATCAGGCTGGGTTAGGGCTACGCACCGGACATAGTCTGCTGACTGGGCCGATTACTCAACCCAGCCCGCGTCCTCACCCGTCAGAACCCACTCGCCGAAGCGTATGGTCGTTCCAAGCCGATTGACTGGACCAGGGCTGCTTTTCTCGTCCAGCCTCCCATCTAGCCGAAGCAGAGGCCAAAGGTACGTGTTGGGGACGTCTCACCCGCAGGAGAGGGCCCCCTCAGATCCCAGGATCCTCTTTTCCGACGACAAGGGTCGCCACGCACGGCAAACACGCGGGAGACAGCAGTCGGAGAGGCTGCCTCTTCCTCTCCACCACACTTCGTTCGGTTCGCTGCGTTTTGAGAACACGAGCTATCCAGCGGTACCTTTTTCGTGGAGGCTCAAGTGTGGCTAGGGCACGTTTGCCCCTTGCGGCCTGGGTTGCCCAGGTGATTGGTTGCATCCCGATTTCTAGATCCAGCGGCATGCTGCTACGTGGCGCGCTCAGACAACGAAAATGCGGTATTCCGGTCAGACCAGAAAAACCGCATAACGTGACGCGGGGGACTGCAGCCACAAGTGACAACAGTCCCCCGGTAGGGAGTAGTACAGCATATTCAATGCTGTACATGAACACGCCACAGCCCGTATGCTTAGTTCAAGGGCCTCGCCATTATGCGAAGTACTACATGTACAACGCACTGGCGGTCTCAAAATACCCTCATCGCCGATGCATCTGATGCATCCGTCAACTCGGCAGCATTCACTCCGTCGGCGTGTTGCTTTGTGGCGTGTTCAGATAACGAAAATGCGGCATTCCAGTCAGACCAGAAAAACCGCATAACGTAACGCGGGGGACTGAAGCCACAAGTGACAACAGTCCCCCGGATGGGAGTAGTGCAGCATGTTCAATACTGCACAAGAACACGCCACAGCCCGCTTGCTTAATCACGGGCCTCGTCATTATGCGAAGCACTACATGTACAACGCACTGACGGTCTCTCGAGTGCCTTCATCGCCGATGCACCTATCGACTCAGCAGCAACATTCAATCCGACGGCGTGTTGCTTCGTGGCGTGTTCAGACAACGAAAATGCGGCATTCCAGTTAGACCAGAAAAACCGCATAACGTGACGCGGGGGACTGCAGCCACAAGTGACAACAGTCCCCCGCTAAGGAGTAGTACAGCATATTCAATGCTGTACATGAACACGCCACAGCCCGCATGCTTAATCTCGGGCCTCGCCATTATGCGAAGTACTACATGTACGACGCACTGACGGTCTAAAATGCCTTCATCGTCGACGCATCCATCGACTCGGTAGTAGCAACAACCTTCGCGAGGACTAGTTCGGGGGTCGCCTCTCAACCCTGGGTGGCCACAGACCGCCACCGCCAGTAGATAGGGACATCTAATGTAAATCCGGTCACCACGAAGGTGACACGGATGTGTTACCTCGCCCTTCCGGGCATACACGGTAAAGATTACCATCTACTCCCGGTTCAAAACCGCTGTCAAGGAAACGGGCCGAGGAAAAATCCGCACGTGCCATTGAGCCGTTTACAATGGACGAGTTCTTTAGCCGCCAGCAGATTTCCGTTTCCTTCCATCTGCTGGCGCCCACGGGGAACCACGGGGAGGCGAACTCGTGACGCGACGCCTCGCGTCCACTTAAGCGAAGACCTAGGAAGAAGGATGGGAGTTAGGAGGGATGGGTGGGTGTTTTGGGGTCGTTGGTGGGGACGTGAAATGTCCCCTTTGGGGTCCTGGGGATTGCGGGTGCGCGGGGTTGCCTATCTACGTGAAGCCCTTTAGCCAAAGGGCTTCTCTACAAAATTCGGAGAAGAGCTGGAAGGCCTCTGGGGACGACACGAAGTGTTGTGCCGCCTCCGGCCATTTCCAGTCTCCGGTTGGAACTATATCGCGGAGGGCTTCTCTCTGCGGGTCGAAATTCGGACAGTCGAGGAGAAAATGATCGACCGTGTCCGATCCGTGACCACACACGCACTCCTCACCGTCGGAAACTCCGTACTCGCGTAGGCGCGAGCGGAAGTGTCCGTGGCCGGTGAGGACTTGCGTGATGTAGTGGCTCGGTTTCGTCCACTTGGCCGCCACCCTCTCCTCTATGTTCTTGAAGAAGGCGTAGGTGGTGCGGCCCTTGTGGGAAGAGTTCCACATGGATTGCCACACCTTGTACGCCTCGACCGTTAGCCTATGTTTTGCATCGTCGGCCCCCGCCGGAACGACAATGCTACCTAATCTGGCGTCTTTACCTTTACGCGTCTCGTACAAGGCTTTGGTTTGCCTGAGCTTGACGTCGATGGGTATGGCGCCGGCTACCACGCACACGCTGTCCCACGATGACCTGCGGTATGCGCCGGTCATCGCGATGAGAGCGCGGCGCTGTGCAGCTCTCAGCACTCTGAGCTCCCCCTCCGTGCACCGGTCGGCCCACCCGGCAGCAGCGTACGTTGCCACCGGGATGAAAACCCCGCGATACACGGCGGAGAGTGCTCCGAAGCGGAGCCCCCATCCACATCTTGCCAGTCTACCCAGCTTCGCGAAGAGTAGATAGGGACAGATGGGAATCTCGTTAATCCATTCATGCGCGTCACTAATTAGATGACGAGGCATTTGGCTAAAACCTGTACCACTGCTTGGAAGAGCAGTGGTAGACTTCCGGGGCTTAAACCCCCCCGTTGGGTTATAACAAAAACAACAAATAAATGGATTAACCCGGGCCTACTTTCTAGTTCCCCTGCCAAAGAATCTGCCTCGGTACTTGGAAAAATTAGAACGGGGACCCTTTCGGGAGACGATCTTAGTCACGTGCTTTCGCACGCGTCCAGGGAGCACCGCGTGGAGGTGTCGCCCCGAATTCTATGTTCGCTAGCGCCCATAGAATTCGCCCCGCGCCCTAGTGCACAATAGTACACCGAGGACTCGCACCGTCTGGTGTAAAAGGCCAAGACGGGCTAAGAATTTGTCAGCTGGCAGGCCGCTCAGTCGTAAGGCCGAAGCCATGTCGGTGCGGTTAAATACGCGGTCGAACGGTTAAATACACGTCCGCGGATAAAATATAAAACTTACAACTAAACGGTTAAATACGCGTAAGATTATGCAATCTTTTCGGCCAAAGCCACGTCATTTGCGGCCGAAGCCTTGTCATTAGCGGTTAAATACGCGGCTAAAATAGATAATAAATTACCATTATGACCCCCCACTAAGGTCATAATCAATAAATATATTTGCAATTTCTATAGACGAACGGAGGGCAATCATAGCAACCGTCAAGAAATCAGCTTTATTCAACCCTAGGACTTTAAGATTTCTTATAGTGCCCGCGGGTAAGGCTCCTCTGCAGCCTACTACTATTGGTAGTACTTCAGCTGTTTTACAGTTTAGTTTCACTCTGATTTGTTCTGCGGTATTTTTATATTTTTCCATTTTCTCCCTCCTGGCTCGTCGGAGGTTATCTTTGTCCTCATACCTCACAGTGACGTCAACAACGAACAGCCTTTCCTGGTCTTTAATAACCAGATCAGGCTTTTTAAGTTCGCTGTTAACGTTCACTGTTGGCTCGAGGAATACCGCAGATTTCCTGGATACCTTACTTTCAATCAACCGCACTATATCATTGTGTCGGTTGATTCGCGCGGGCTTCGTGCTTATGCAGTTACCTAGCACGTGTCCTAGGGTTTCTAGTTGCACCCTACACCTTCGGCATTCTGGATTTATATCCTTTCTTGCCCGTCTTAATGCTACTCTAGTGCCGAAGGTGTTCGTTCTTAATTTGAGTGCGTCAAGATATCTTGACGGTTTAAGTAGGGTCGGGCTTATCAACCATGCGTTGCCGTATTTATCATCCACGAATTCGTGGATGCCCTGACCCTGGGAGACTTGCCGTCCCCATTCTTCGTGGCACTTCCTTTTAAGGCCACAACGCGCGCTCTCTATTTGTACATCCGTTGTTGGCCATTGGAGACCTACCGATCTAGCATATTTTTCCAGGACATCTAATTGCCCCTGGTAAGCCTCCTTTACCGCCTCATCGTCACTCTCCATCATGCGGAGGCCATTTCTTAATTTCGCTATGCGTACAATGTCTGATACTTTTTGGATGCCAAGGCCTCCGTCTTTCTTACTTGTATAAAGTATACCATCAGTGGTTGTATGATGGAGGTGGAGAATCTTTTTAATTATTTGCTTGACCTCCTGATCTAATTCATCCAGGAGGCCTAAAGTTGGCGGATTAGCGACCAACATATGGATGTACCTAGGCAACAGGTGCGTCCTGATTAAATTAATTTTCTGATGGGGTTTAAGCCCCATCCTGTCTATGTTTCCTGCTGCCCTCAGGATACCATTAATTTCTGCGCGTTGTGGCCCGGTCCATGGCCCGATTTCAACGCCAAGATATTTGAATGTTTCCCCGGGACGCGTCATGGGGATAAGCTCGTCACCCAGCTGCAGTCCCGGGTCTAGCAAGTGCCACGTCTTGCTTCGGCAGACGATCTGAAATGTTGTGCATTTATTTGTCTGCATGCTCATGCCTAGCTTCTTTAAAAATTCGTATATTTTATTTATTTGGCATGTAGCCTGTTCTTTATTCTTGGCTATCAGCACAAGATCGTCTGCAAATGCTAGAATGGAGACGTTTTGGTCTCCCATTCTTTTGCCCTCCGTCGTCTCATTAACGTTATCGATAATTGGGTCGATTATTGTATTAAATAGCAGTGGCGATAGTGGGTCGCCCTGCTTGACCCCTCTATTTAATTTTATTTTAATACTTTGGCCTCTTGTTTTTATTTCCGTCCAGCAGTCTACGTACATAGTTTCTATGTACCTCGCGACCGCTGGCGGGAGGCCCTTCGCCTGGAGCCCATCTCTCATTGCTTTATGGGGGACTGTGTCAAAAGCTTTGGAGATATCGACGACAGTTATTACGCCCCCTTTGCTTGCCTTCATGTCTTTTAAGGTCTTCTCGAGGATGGATATGTTGTGTTTGCAGCCATCCTCTTTCGTGAAGCCCTTTTGCCTCGCACTGTTTTTAATGACAGCTCGTAGTCTCGCATCGATCATAGCTGAGTATATTCTACTCATAATAGACCCAATGGTAATTGGACGCCAGTTTCTGACGTCCTCAGTGCTTTTCCCCGGTTTTGGAATTAGAGTAGTCCGGTTCATCTTCCATTGGGTCGGATATGTAAATGACAACATTAATAAATTAAAGAATTTAGCTAAGACATGAAGAAAGCCGGGAGCCTTTAGTTGCATCTTTGTAATGCCGTCGACCCCCGCGGCTGTATCATTTTTGATCTTACGCATTTTAATAATCAATTCATTTATATTGATGGGCTCCCAGACGGCATTCATTGGAGAGACTATACTCGGCCCCCCTCCGAGTATCGGTAGCCCTTGTGAGGGTCCCTGAACTCCCCATAGACTACCGTAGAGCAACTCCACGTCTGCTCTTTCAGGAAGCTCTATTTGCTTCCTCTTCTCAATTGTCTCTCCTGCGACCGCCATATCTACCAATTTTCTTGGGCATTTATTATAGATTTCTTGATATCGAGCGTATCTAAATTTACGATAGCAGGTGCGGTCGCTTTCCTTTCTTTTATTTCCGCTATTCTTATTTCTTGAGCCATCCTTACTCTTAGTGCCAACGCTTTTAGCTTTCTCATTTATGGCGTCCAGCACGCGCTCGATATCTTGAGGTTCTACTTCTCTATTGTTTGCCAACTCCATTATCCAGTTTTCGATGAACCTCATATCGTGACTGTCATCTAACGGGTTGGCCATTATGACGTCTCTGATTTTATTGCGCCAGTCCTCAGGTTCAGGGCCCTGAGCTGTCGCAGACGCATCATCATCCGTGGTTATATCCACATTCTGTTCTGCAACAGTTAAGTCCTCGGTCGAGCCCGCTTGGCTCGCCTCCTCAACCGTCGTCTCCTCACTCTGAGTGGGCATAAGTCCTAAGAGCCTCCTTTTATCGCCTATTTGCTTTGCCGTTTTAGTTGTGAGGAACCGAGCGATTTTCGCGTTGGGTTGTTTTTTGCCCCTATAATAGTAGTACAAGTCTTTTAATTTTTGCGTTTCCTCCTCCGTCCAGACCGAGGCTCTGCTGACTGAACGTGTTGGAAGCGCTTCCTGTACTCGTTTCGTATTCCTCACAACAGGGTGCCTGTGTCTTTCGTGCTGTGATAGGCCCCTTTTGGTGTTAAAAGTGTCCCCACAGACGGTGCAAAGATGTTGTCTTGCATCAGAGTCGGGCGCTCTACCTTTACATTTAGGGATGTGGCATCGGCATCCATGTATTTTATTAAAAATTTTGCCACATCCACTACAACGCCACCCAACTCCTACACCTGCGTGACACTGTTCAAAGTGCTTCACGAGGTCACCCGCCTGTAGGAACTGCCTATTCATATTGCGGCAAAGCCGGCATTGGACCGCTCCACTCAGAGGAAGGTCCACAATCGTTCCGTACTCACGACCGTTTGGATCGCCGAGGTCGTCATAAGTGGCCCTCCTATCCATAGCGGACATGTCCGCCACAGAGGTCCCAGGGCCAGGAACCTCTGTGTCCGAGGCTTCATCACTTGGGCTTTCTGCCATAAATAAATTTTAAAAAACTTTTCCCGCCTAGCACAAGCCTCGTTCGTTTCCAACTCGTAGTCCATTAGTATAGCCTGGTCGTCTTTCGCTCCTATTTACTCCAATGTCCGACACTGACAGGTCCGCTCCCTTAACTCCGCTTAAAATTTCATGTTATTGGAACACTGAGTGTCCCATCGCTCCTCTCCTTACTTCGCTTTTTTTAAATTTAAATAATTTGGACACATGTGTCCTCGCATCCTGCCAGTGTGGACATGATGTTGTGGAGAATAGCCTCCCCCGTTAGCTACCAATCCGAAGATTGGCACCCGGCCCCACCACGAGGAGGTGGGGGTAGGCACTTGGTGGAATTACTCATCACCTTAAGGACGCTGACGCTTTGCCACCCAGAGCTCTGATGAGAGCACTGGGCACTGGTTACTCCCGCCGTTTACCCGCGCTTTTTTGAATTTCTTCACGTTGACATTCAGAGCACTGGGCAGAAATCACATTGCGTCAACACCCGTGGGGGCCATCGCAATGCTTTGTTTTAATTAGACAGTCGGATTCCCCTAGTCCGTGCCAGTTCTGAGCTGAGCGTTGAATGGCGGCCGAAGAGGACGACCGCACCGATGGGAAACGCCACGGAAGCCTCGCAGCAAGGAAGATCCGCGGGAGGCCAAGGCACGGGACCGAGCTCGGATCCCAGCCACGAGAGCCGTTCACCTCGCCCAGGCCCGGCACGTCAGCCAGACCCGCTTCCCGACCAAGCCCGACACGCCCCGCTCCTCAGAGCCAATCCTTATCCCGAAGTTACGGATCCAATTTGCCGACTTCCCTTACCTACATTAATCTATCGACTAGAGGCTCTTTACCTTGGAGACCTGCTGCGGATATGGGTACGAACCGGCGCGACACCTCCACGTGGCCCTCTCCTGGATTTTCAAGGTCCGAGGGGA
>NW_027476144.1:557500-560000 GCF_051020955.1 Megalopta genalis
CAATATATCTTTTATAAAATTCGATATCCTCTCCAAATATAGATCTTCGAAACACTCGCAAGACGATTACAATCGGTATAACTTTAACGTCCGTCCGAAAAGTACTTTCGGGGACTAGACGACCGATTGATCTCGTGCGGTTTCGCTATTCGATCATTTGAAGAGAACAAAAAGATATATGGGGCGACCGACAAACGGTTTTCCGTAGAACCAGACTCGCGATTGCGTTGACACACACATCATAGCCACACCAATAGAAGAGTTTTAGGACGGTAACCCGGGTGGGGTGTTCTTTACTCAGAATATGTGCAACATCGGATCTATATAGCCATCGATACAATTCGTACACAAATGTGTCGTACGAAGAGAGAGACTTTTTTTCCTCTGGCAACATAACGGTAAGAGACATCCTTCCACACTCATAGGTTCCACTCCCTGGGGCTATGATATATATATACATATAAATTCAAATTCGAAGCAACGGTCACAATTCTACTCTATATTTTTGCGGGTTATGTGTTCTTTCGTTCAATTTCTTTCATGCGTTCGTTCGATCTCTGTACACAGTCTTCACATAGGACAGACTCGTGTAGTACGCTTTCGTGGGTTAAACCCATCTCGTTTCATTTCAGGCGACGTCAGGAGCGCGTTGAAAATGTACCAGTGAAATCTCGATAGTTCTACGAATACGAATCGTCCCGAAAAAGATTTTGTCACCGCTTCGAAGCGGTGTTTCAGACGGGCGGACGTATATAAAACATATACGACACACGACACCGCCTTCCACACTCACGCTAGTTCGAACACGATTTCCATCTCTCTCGAAGACTGTTAGACGTACGTAAAATTTCTCAATATTCATAGGACCGCGACAAACGCCGACGAAGCGCCCATCATTCGCTCGTACGTATATAGGCAACAAGTGCCATCAACGCAAGCAGTTTATAAGTACGTAAACGACCCTCAGCCAGGCGTGGTCCAGGAATTGTATCCGTGGACCGCAATGTGCGTTCGAAATGTCGATGTTCATGTGTCCTGCAGTTCACACGTTGACGCGCAATTAGCTGCGTTCTTCATCGACCCACGAGCCAAGTGATCCACCGTTCAGGGTAATTTTTCCCTTTTATTCTCTCATATATATATAATGTGTATTTGCTATCCACCACATTTTTGTGTTATATTTCGGAACAAGCCGATACCCGAAGAGCTCCAACCAGCGCGCGAAGGAGATTCGGGAGTCGTCGTACGACGACATAATTGTCCCTTAAAGAACGAGATATTTCCGTCGAAACCATATATATATGTACGAGCAAATCCAAAACCACTGTTTTCTTGCAAGTTCGACGGTCGGAGCGAATAGAACATTGAAAAGCCTTCTATCAAAGAAACACAGAGAGTATATCACCTCCAAAAACGACGGGGATATGGATATTCAAACTGGACAATTATCAACCCGATACTGGATTCGAAAAGTTTCTCTCTCCTTTCGTCGTTATTTACACCGGACGGACTCACGGCCGGCTCTAGCTGGGTGTCATATATACGTCCCACGCTCATGCTGCCACTAGCGCGCAACAGAGTAGGGTGTCAATGACAACGACACAGCATTGAAACGAGCTACACAAGCCGGTCTCTCTTGATACCAATGTAAACGAGCATTAAGTTATCTTCAGACTGCCCGATATTTTCGTCCTTTGGACTTTCCCAACGATTCCTTTTTTTCTTTTTTTTTACACCACAGCGAAGACTTGAGGAAGCGTGATTAGCACGCTCGCATCCCTCCCTGTCCTACTACAACTGTGTGTGTGTGTGTAAAGAAAGAAAAAAGAATACATTGGCTTTCTCTCTATCGAGAAGATGGCCTACGCAACGCAGATCAAAGGCCTAATACGTGTAATATAATACGCGTCTGGCCGTGTATAAATCACGCACGAATGATCTGGTCGGGCCCAACTCTTCTCGTACGCTTATTTTTCCGTGTTGGGGCACTATCATAAAATCACATAAACCCCAACACGTGTGTGTCTTGGAAGGAAGATGGCCTACGCAACGCAGATCAAAGGCCTAATACGTGTAGTACACACGTCTGCCGTGTAAATCACGCACGAATGATCTGGTCGGGCCCAACTCTTCTCCACCACACCACATCCCAACTTTGTACATTTTTATATATTTTTGTGCGTTGGGGCACCTTCATAATCACAAACCCCAACAACACACATATATCTCTCTCTCTCTTTGAAAGATTTGTTGTGGCCTACGCAACGCAGATCAAAGGCCTAATACGTATAGTACACACGTCTGGCCGTGTAAATCACGCACGAATGATCTGGCGGGCTCAACAATATCTTTTTTTTTTTTATATGAATTCTTATCCACAAACTAATCGAATTCATTTTCTCTCCTCCTCTCCTCTCTCTTTGAGATATATTGGAACATTGTAATGATCCTTCCGCAGGTTCACCTACGGAAACCTTGTTACGACTTTTACTTCCTCTAA
>NW_027476144.1:562500-572500 GCF_051020955.1 Megalopta genalis
TCTTCCGCTCGCGCTAGGCATTTCGATTTCTGACACCTCTTGATTTAAAAAATCAGTTTTTTGATAGTTTTCTCTCTCCACTGGGCTATTCATTTTAGCCACAGTTTTCAATTGGTACGATTTGCTTCCAAATCTTACAGATGCATTTTAAAAAAATTTTCCATCGCTCGGACAGAAGAGTCGATTGCTCAGTGAGTACGAGTATACATACAAAGTGCATACGGGTAACCAACCCCGTAGGGCTTGCCACATATGGGCCATTCGGTCAAAGACACCGACCCGTGGCCACGCTGTGTGGAGAAAAGTCCGTAACGTAAACGGCACGAAACAGTCAGGACCGAAGCCCCGAAGGAGCTCTGAGACAGCTTCTCGACCGAGATCGTAGAATTGGCCCAAAACCCGCTCTGCTCCGTCCGCCTCGCACGGACCGTGTATCTCTTATAGATACCGAACGGCCGGCAAGGACGCCGGCGCCGCCGGCCGAATAGCACGCGCGCTTATGAGTGTAAACCGCCGCGGCAACAGACCGCCCGGCCGTGCTGTTGTAACATAGCGCGTGAACGAACGAAAAAAAAATTTATAGTAAACATTAAAATAAATTACACTACCGTAAACTAGACAAAAAATTACACATTTTTCCCAATATGAAAATTTTCACAAACTTTTCAAAGTCCCATCGCATCGAGTAAACTTTTTTAATAACGCTTCCGCACGATTCTAAATGCTTAATCCATATGTGAAATCGTTCACTGATCACGAATATCGTATTTAAAAAAATTACAAAAATTTATTTTTCAAAATAATAAAAAAAACCGAAAAATCACAAGAGTAAAGTACCATTATTTTAAACAACATGTCGTTCTAAATGCTTAATCCCTATGTAAAAAAGTTATTTAAGCAAGAATATGTAATTGAAAAAAATTAGAAAAATTTATTTTAGCCGTAAATCGAAAATAATGGGGACACCGGAGCTGTTCGAAGCGCCGAGACGCGCCGCGTACGCCCGAATATTTTCCAAGTCCCAACGTACCGATCAAGAGTAAAGTACCATTTTCCTACATTAGATTTCGTTCTAAATGCTTAATCCCTATGTAAAAACGTTAGTTAAGCAAGAATATCGTATTTTTAAAAAAATCTAATGATAGGATTTTCCAGAAAATTGAAAAAACCGAAAAATGTCAAGAGTAAAGTGCCATTTTCTGACATTAGATTTCGTTCTAAATGCTTAATCCCTATGTAGAAACGTTAGTTAAGCAAGAATATCGTATTTTTAAAAAAATCTAATGATAGGATTTTTCAGAAAATTGAAAAAACCGTAAAATGTCAAGAGTAAAGTGCCCTTATTTTAAACATTATATCGTTCTAAATGCTTAATCCCTATGTAAAAAAGTTATCTAAGCAAGAATATGTTATTGAATAAAATGAGAAAAATTTATTTTAGCCGTAAATCGAAAATAATGGGTCGAGCGAATCGGTCGATTGCGCCGAGACGCGCTATGATTGGCCGGGGTAGTCAAATGGCTTCGGGGCAAGAATACTGCCCCGGGGCCGGACGGTATCCCCGGCCGGGTCTGGTTGCTTGCCATGAGCGTCCTGGGCGGGAGGCTCAGAAGCCTCTTCTCCGGGCTCCTGAGGTCCGGGGTGTTCCCGGACCTCTGGAGGAGAAGTCGGATGGTCCTCTTAAGGAAGGATGGGAGGCCTGCGGATTCTCCCTCCGCGTACCGGCCCATTTGCCTCCTGGACGAGGTGGGCAAGATCTTTGAAAAGATCATTGCTGCCCGCCTCGCCAGGCACCTGTCCCGCGTTGGCCCCGATCTGGCGGACTGCCAGTTCGGCTTCCGGGAGGGGCGATCGACGGTCGACGCAATCGACCGTCTAAAGTCCCTCTCGGACAATGCCGTGGCACGGGGCGGGGTGTGCTTGGCGGTGTCGATCGACATCGTCAATGCGTTCAACACCCTGCCCTGGTCCGCCATTAGGGAGGCCCTGGTTGAACACCAGGTGCCTCCCTATCTGAGGCGGGTTATCGGGGCCTACCTGCGGGACAGGTGGGTGGAATACCCGGGCCGGTACGGGACGATACGGAGGGAAGTGGACTGCGGGGTCCCACAGGGGTCCGTTTTAGGACCACTCCTGTGGGACCTGGGATATAACGCAGTCCTGAAGGCCTCCCTGCCCGACGGTGCCACTGTCGTCTGCTATGCGGACGACACGTTAGTGGTCACCGTCGGGGACACCTTCGAGAGGACCATCCGACGAGCGGAGGTTGCGGTGGCAGCCGTCGTCGCGAAGATCCACGATCTGGGGCTGAAGATGGCCCCGGAGAAGGCCGAGGCCGTCTGGTTTGGACGGCCTCGGTCGCGGCCACCGGCCGGATCGTGGATCTGGGTTGGAGGAGCCTGCGTCGAGGTGAAGTCCGAGATCAAGTATCTCGGACTGATCCTCGACAGCCACTGGAGATTCGGGGCGCATTTCGGCCGCCTCGTCCCCCGAGTTGAGAGGGCGGCGGCCTCGCTCGGCCGCCTGTTGCCCAATCTCGGGGGACCGGATAACATGGTGCGTCGCCTATACCTGGGCGTGGTGCGGTCCATGGCCTTGTACGGCGCCCCGATCTGGGGGCCGTCCGCGAGGGCAAGCCGGCGCATCACTTTGTTGTTGCGCCGGCTTCAGAGGCAAATGGCCCTTCGCCTCATACGGGGTTACCGCACCGCGTCTACCGTGGCGGCGCTTGCTCTGGCGGGAGAAATTCCCTTCGAGCTGCAGGCGGCGATGCGCGCCTATGTCTATAGGCGCATATGCATCGCTGGCCGGGCTCGGGGGGACCCGCCGGAGCAGGAGGCGGTCGACGGCTTCGAACTCCAGGCCCGGGGACTAGCGCTCGCCAGATGGCATGCGGAGCTTTGCTCCCATGCCGCCGAGCGCGTCCCCGGGGCTCTCCTGCCACACTTCACCTCGTGGCGGGAGAGGCGGTTTGGCAGGCTCACCTACCGTGCGACGCAGGTGTTCACCGGGCATGGCTGCTTCGGTGTGTACCTGTGTCGCATCGGTCGGGAAGCGACGACGGTGTGCCACCACTGTGGCGCGGAGGAGGACTCGGCGCAGCATACACTGGAGGTATGCCCCGCCTTTTCAGTGCTGCGCCGAGTCCTAAGACGGGAAGTTGGTCGCGACCTCGCTCTCTCCAGCTTAGTTGGGGCCATGCTGGAGAGCCCAAGAAAATGGGCGGCAGCCATCACCTTCTGCGAAGAGATGATGCTGCAGAAGGAGGCTGCCGAGCGGGGTCGCCGTGAGCGGGGGGTGCGGCGTGTGCGCCCACGCCTAGAGCCCCCCCCCCCGAGCAGATGAGAATAGGCGGGCGGCGGGTGTACCAGATTACTGGTTTAATTGCCCGCCGCCCGCCACCACCCCCCCAACTGAAGCTGTCCTCCCCATATTGGGAGGACGAGGCGGTGTGGGGTGCGGTCCCCCGCACCGCCGAAGCAAGATGATTCATGGGGGGAGTATAAATCTCCCCCCCGGGACGCGGCCGGTCATCCCCATTCCATCCTGGTGGCCGGCCAGGCGAGGGGGAGCCGTGGTTGTGTTCTGTAAGAGTTCCCGTGGCTCCCCCGCTACTCGCCAGCGCCCTAGGCCGCCGTGGGGGTTTTAGCGGGTCAAAACCCGCACTACTCCCGCACTACTCTGACCAGCAGATTTCCCCCACGTTAAACAAAAAAAAAAAAAAAAAAAAAAAAAAAAGACGCGCTATGATGCAACAGACGAGCGATTGGAACGCCCGAATATTTTCCAAGTCCCAACGTACCGATCAAGAGTAAAGTACCATTTTCCTACATTAGATTTCGTTCTAAATGCTTAATCCCTATGTAGAAACGTTAGTTAAGCAAGAATATCCCCCCCGTTTCCGCTACCTTGTCGTGGTGGGGGGGCTTCGTGCCCCAATGATCCTCAAGGCTGTGCCGGCGGGGATTTATTCCCTGGCAGGTTCTACCTAGCCGGAGTGGCTTGAGGTGAGGGGCCAACTAAAGTCGGACACATACCGTAAACCTGTGGTCATGTTTTACAGGAACGGGGGTCTTGCCTTAACCGGCCGGACCGCGAGGATGACAACCTCTCTAAAAAATCCCTAGCCCCAAGCAGCGTTGCGCGGTGAAGAGGGCGTAGCTGGAGTAAGCGCCAGCTATGGTTGGTGGGTGCACCAATCTTTAGCGGACAACCCCGGGGTACCGGGCGACCCCCCGGGCGTATTAGCCTTCCCCGGGTATGGCGGCTCTACCCGGGGTGACCTCCTTTCCGACCACACTCGTGGGATTTATCATGGATAGTTCACAAAATAAAAAAACCGGGGAGGGGGGAAACGAGAGGGAGGAGGAGGCGCGCGTAGCTAGCGTGCGCCTCGAGCGCATGGATGGGTCGGTGTTGCGGGAACTTCCCGCAACACGCGGCAGAGAGAGGTCCGCTTTGGACCTTGGCGAATGCGATGCGGGAGAGGAGTCCGACCACTCGGTCTCCTATCACCGCTCTTCGCAGAGCGCCCCTGGCTCCTCAACAGGGAGGAAGCGGGGAAGGCCGCCAACTACTGGACAGTACGTTGGCCTCTATGAGGCCAACAAGGGCCTCATCGCGGCGATCTTCGACCCGGTGGCCCCGGGGCCGCAGCCCGGGAGATCGGTCGACCCACTTCCGGACGAGGTGGAGGTCGCCGCGAATCTTCGCAGTCGTCCGACGCGGGACGTTGCGGCGTCAATAATGGAGAGCCTGGCCGAAGTGGCCAGGATCTCCAGCGCAACAAGGGAGTTGCGGCCGGCCACGGTGCGGGTCCTGCAGGCGGCGGCCCTGAACAGCCGGGCGGGCGTTGCGGAGCTGACCATGAGGTCAGCTTCCGACGCCACCCGGCTGTTGGAAGCAGAGAACGCTCTCCTCAGAGAGCAGATGGCGGAGTTGCGGACCGAGGTGGCCCGACTCCGTCAGGCGGTGGAGGCGAAGCCGGCAGCAGCCGAGATGCCTCCGCCGCCGGCTCCTGAGGGGGGCACGGGGCCGCTGGTTGGCGCCGGCGCCCGAGGGCCCCAACGCCCTGGGCGAGGGAAGCCCTTGCCGGCGTCCGCGGCGGCGCCGGCAAACTTGCTGCAACAGATCGGCTCCCTGATCGATGCCAAGCTGGCATCGTTCAGGAGGGAGCTGATCCCGCGGATGCAGGATCCGCGGTCGGTGCCGCCCGTGCCGCCCGCCTCCAGCCCGTCGATAGGCAAGAAAGGGGGGAGAAAGGGTGGCAGTGGAGGAGGGGCTGCGTCCGCTAAGGCGGCGCAGATGCAGCCCCCACAGCAGAGGGCTGCCTCTGCTGTTGTGCCGCCCTCCACCACACCTCCTACTGAGCTGTGGTCGAGGGTAGTTGGCCGAAGGGCCAAAAAGGCGGCTGCCGCAGCTAAACCTGCGGCGGCTGCCAAGGCCTCTTCGGCCGGGAGGGCGGCGAAACGGGTGGCACCGGCTGCCCCGAAGAGGGCTCCCCTGCCGCCGCGTCCGCCCCGCACGGCTGCCGTTACGATAACGGTACCGGCCGGCGGGGCGATGACGTACGCCGAGGCGATGGCCACTGCCAGGTCGAAGGTTGACCTGGCAGAGATTGGCATCGCCTCGTTAAAGCCCAGGAGAGCGGTGACGGGGGGAATCATTTTGGAGGTCCCCGGGGCTGATGGGGCAGCTAAGGCCACTGCCCTAGCTGCGAAGATGGCGGACGCCCTGGCGGGAACCGGCGTGAAGGTCGCGCGCCCAATTAAGAAGGCCGATCTAAGGGTGCGCGGCCTGGTCGACTCGACCACGCCGGAGGAGGTTGCCGTGGCCGTCGCCCATGTGGGAGGGTGCGACCGGGGGGAGGTTAAGACCGGCGAAATCCGGTCTTCCCCCTCCGGTTTGGGCACCCTCTGGGTCCAGTGCCCTGCTGCGGCCGCGCGTAAAGTTGCGGTCGCGGGCAAGCTCACGGTCGGCTGGACCCGGGCGACGGTGGAGGCCCTCAGCGCCCGGCCCCTGCAGTGCTATCGCTGCCTTGGCCTAGGCCACACAACTCAGCGATGCACTGCGGCCGAGGATCGTTCCGACTGCTGCTTTGGGTGCGGCAGTCGGGACCACAAGGTGGCCGGCTGTACGGCGAAGCCCAACTGCCCGCTCTGTGCGGGAGCGGGCAAGCCGGCCGGCCACCGCCTCGGTAGCCGGGCGTGCCCCGCCAGCGCGAAACGCGGCAGGGGCAGCAGGGGGAGAAAATCCGCGGTGGCCAAGGCGACGGCCACCGTGGCTACTAAGCCAAAGGTGGCACCCAAAGGTGCCACCGTCGCGCCCGCGGGGGCGGATGGGGCCAAAGAGGCCCCAGACGCCACCGCTCCCGCGGCGGCGATGGAGGTGGAGGCCTGCCCGTAATGGGGCCCAAGGGCCCTATAATACAGGCCAACCTGAACCGCTCGGCCAGGGCACAGGACCTCCTGGTGCAATTCCTGGCCGAGCGGGGTGCCGGGTTGGCCGTAGCGGCGGAGCCGTACAGGATTCCCGATCATCCACATTGGATGGGGGACCTGAGCGGCTCCGCCGTTATAATATGGGTAGGCCGGCCGGGGTCCCCGGCGTGCTCCGTTATCGAGCGCGGCCGGGGATACCTGGCCGTTGACTGGGGCGGCACCGCGGTTGTGGCGATCTATGCACCTCCAAGGTGGTCCCTCGAGGAGTTTGTGCAGTATCTGGACGGGGTGGGGAGATGCGTCTCCCGCTGCCAGCCCCGTCCGGTGCTGGTCCTGGGGGACTTCAACGCCAAGTCGCCGGCTTGGGGTTCCCCCAGGACGAACCCGAGGGGCCGGGAGGTGCTTGACTGGGCGGCGGGACTCGAGCTCCGTCTTTTAAACACGGGCTCGGTCCATACGTGCGTGCGGCATAATGGGGGGTCCATCGTTGACCTTTCATGGGCAACGCCCCCCGCCGCGCGCCGTATTACGGGGTGGAGGGTGGCGAAGGAGGTCAAGACACTGTCTGACCACAGGTACATTGTTCTCGGCCTCTCCGCCGCCCCATCGACGCCCCGACGTCGCCCCGCTGATGAGGGATCGCCTCAGCCGCGGTGGGCGCTAAAGCGCCTCGACCAGGACGCCCTGATGGCGGCAGCCCACGTCGTGGCCTGGCCAGCAACACCGGCCGGGCCAGTCGACGGGACAAGGGAGGCCCAATGGTTCCGGGGCGCAATGACGTCCATTTGCGACGTCGCCATGCCCCGGGTCAGGGTTTTCCCGAGGAAGGCGGTGTACTGGTGGTCGCGCGCGATAGCGGATTTGCGCACAGAGTGCGTTCGCGCGCGACGCCAGTACGCCCGCGCCCGTCGACGACGGCGTTCCGACGTGGAGCTGGCTATCCAGCTGTATGGGCGATACAGGGAGAAGGTGGTCGCCCTGCAGCTGGCCATCAGGCAAGCAAAGAGCCAGGCCTGGCGCGACCTCCTCGGCACTATCAACCGAGATCCATGGGGGCGCCCATATAAAATGGCGATGGGACGATTACGTCCCTGGGCGCCCCCTCTGACGGAGAGCCTGGATCCGGGGATGCTCGGACGGGTCGTGGACGCGCTATTCCCCGTCAGCGGGGAGGCGTCCCGGCCCGTCCCTCAGCTAGAGGGACACGAGTGGTCCCCGGATCTGGAGGTCGCGCCGGAGGAAATGGCCGGGGTAGTCAAATGGCTCCGGGGCAAGAATACTGCCCCGGGGCCGGACGGTATCCCCGGCCGGGTCTGGCTGCATGCCATGGGCGTCCTGGGCGAGAGGCTTAGAGGCCTCTACTCCGGGCTCCTGAGGTCCGGGGTGTTCCCGGACCTCTGGAGGAGAAGTCGGATGGTCCTCTTAAGGAAGGATGGGAGGCCTGCGGATTCTCCCTCCGCGTACCGGCCCATTTGCCTCCTGGACGAGGTGGGCAAGATCTTTGAAAAGATCATTGCTGCCCGCCTCGCCAGGCACCTGTCCCGCGTTGGCCCCGATCTGGCGGACTGCCAGTTCGGCTTCCGGGAGGGGCGATCGACGGTCGATGCAATCGACCGTCTAAAGTCCCTCTCGGACAATGCCGTGGCACGGGGCGGGGTGTGCTTGGCGGTGTCGATAGACATCGTCAATGCGTTTAACACCCTGCCCTGGTCCGCCATTAGGGAGGTCCTGGTTGAACACCAGGTGCCTCCCAATCTGAGGCGGGTGGCGGTGGCGGTCTGTGGCCACCCAGGGCGGGAGATAACCCCCGAACTAGCCCTCGCGTAGGAGGGTTGATCGGCCGAGTCGATGGGTGTATCGGCGATGAAGGCATTAGAGACCGTCAGTGCGTCGTACATGTAGTACTTCGCATAATGGCGAGGCCCTGATTTAGCATACGGGCTGTGGCGTGTTCTTTGTACAGCACTGTATGTGCTGTATGACTTCCGACTGGGGAACTGTTGTCACTCGTGGCATCAGTTCCCCAGTTTACGTTAAACGGTTTTTCAGACCGTTTTTCGTGGGCGGAACACGCCACTAGACAACACTCCGCTGGGCTCAGGAATACATGGGATGCAATCAATCCCCTGGGCAACCCAGGCCGCAAGGGGCAAACGTGCCCTAGCCACACTTGAGCCTCCACGAAAAAGGTACCGCTGGATAGCTCGTGTTCTTAAATACGCAGCGAACTGAACGAAGTGTGGTGGAGAGGAAGAGGCAGCCTCTCCGACTGCTGTCTCCCACGTGTTTGCCGTGCGTGGCGACCCTTGTCGTCGGAAAAGAGGATCCTGGGATCTGAGGGGGCCCTCTCCTGCGGGTGAGACGTCCCCAACACGTACCTTTGGCCTCTGCTTCGGCTAGATGGGCGGCTGGACGAGAAAAGCAGCCCTGGTCCAGTCAATCGGCTTGGAACGACCACACGCTTCGGGCAAGTGGGTTCTGCTGGGCGAGGACGCGGGCTGGGTAAGGAAACCGACCCAGCCAGCAGACTATATTCGGTGCGTAGCCCTAACTCAGCCTTTGGCGGGTTCCAAATTGTGCGGGTCGGTGGTGGCCGGGGAGCGCACTGGATGAAAGACCAAGACACATTATGGGTCTTAATAAAAATAATGAACAAAAAACTAAGCGTCCAAAGACGACGGGTCCAGCTCCTACTCGGAGTGAAGCCGTCGCCGCAGACGCGGGAACTGCAAATGCAGCTGTCAGTCCCCCCGCGTCTGTGAGAAAGACAAGATCCGGGAAGGTGATTAATATCGCCAATCCTCGTGTGATCTTGCAAAGATGTGTGACTCCCACGCGAGCGGTCTCGGTGAAAACCGAGCCCACGGTAGAAGGTACGCCGGACACCGGTAACGTGGAAGTAATCGAACGAGTCGGAGACACGTCACTCGTGAAGGTGCAGTCGGCACCCGAGCGTGTCGAGGACCCTACTGGTGACGGTTGGCAAACCGTCACCAAAAAGTCGAAGCGAGCCAAGCCGGGCGCACCCACCGGCAAGGCCGCAGTAAACCGGGCCAGGAGACCGAAGGGGACGTTCTCCGGGCAGAAGGTACGGCCTCTCGATCTCGTAAGAGACGAAGCCTTTAGGCGAGTGTCCGAAATACGGACCTTTTGCTTTCGACCTGAGTCGAAAGTCAATAAGGAGTCCGGGTCAAAGATACTCGCCGAGGTTGAGGCACTCAACGAGTTGGTCCAGGAGCTTATTCAACGGAATAGCTTCGTCGAAGGGCAACTCGCCGCGGTCAGGGCGGACCTAAAAGCGCGTCCTGCCGTAATGAGTGCGATGCGACCTGGGCCGTCCAAGGGAACTCTCCCGAAGACGGCCTGCAACGCCGCGCAGTCGACTTACGCCCATGTGAACAAAGTCGACTGCAAAGGAGCTTCTCCGGAAGCGGGGAGACGGCCACAATCGCAGCATGTGGTAAGAATCTTCCCGCCGAAGGAAAAAGGACAGAGCAGCGAAGTTACGAAGGTTACTGTTCTGTCCCTCATTAAAGCAGCGAAGGAGGCGATCCGAGTAA
>NW_027476144.1:577500-582500 GCF_051020955.1 Megalopta genalis
AACCGCGGCTCCCCCTCGCCTGGCCGGCCACCAGGATGGAATGGCGGTGGCCGGCCACGTCCCGGGGGGGAGATTTATACTCCCCCCATGAATCATCTTGCTTCAGCGGTGCGGGGGACCGCACCCCACACCGCCTCGTCCTCCCAATATGAGGAGGACAGCTTCAGTTGGGGGGGGGTGGCGGGCGGCGGGCAATTAAACCAGTAATCTGGTACACCCGCCGCCCGCCTATTCTCATCTGCTCGGGGGGGGGGGGGCTCTAGGCGTGGGCGCACACGCCGCACCCCCCGCTCACGGCGACCCCGCTCGGCAGCCTCCTTCTGCAGCATCACCTCTTCGCAGAAGGTGATGGCTGCCGCCCATTTTCTTGGGCTCTCCAGCATGGCCCCAACTAAGCTGGAGAGAGCGAGGTCGCGACCAACTTCCCGTCTTAGGACTCGGCGCAGCACTGAAAAGGCGGGGCATACCTCCAGTGTATGCTGCGCCGAGTCCTCCTCCGCGCCACAGTTTTGGCACACCGTCGTCGCTTCCCGACCGATGCGACACAGGTACACACCGAAGCAGCCATGCCCGGTGAACACCTGCGTCGCACGGTAGGTTAGCCTGCCAAACCGCCTCTCCCGCCACGAGGTGAAGTGTGGCAGGAGAGCCCCAGGGACGCGCTCGCCGGCATGGGAACAAAGCTCCGCATGCCATCTGGCGAGCGCAAGTCCCCGAGCCTGGAGCTCGAAGCACTGGACCGCCTCCTGCTCCGGCTGGTCCCCCCGAGCCCGGCCAGCGATGCATATGCGCCTATAAACATAGGCGCGCATCGCCGCCTGCAGCTCGAAGGGAATTTCTCCCGCCAGAGCAAGCGCCGCCACGGTAGACGTGGTGCGGTAACCCCGTATGAGGCGAAGGGCCATTTGCCTCTGAAGCCGGCGCAACAACGAGGTGATGCGCCGGCTTGCCCTCGCGGACGGCGCCCAGATCGGGGCGCCGTACAAGGCCATGGACCGCACCACGCCTAAGTATAGGCGACGCACCATGTTATCCGGTCCCCCGAGATTGGGCAACAGGCGGCCGAGCGAGGCCGCCGCCCTCTCAACCCGGGGGACGAGGCGGCCGAAATGCGCCCCGAATCTCCAGTGGCTGTCGAGGATCAGTCCGAGATACTTGATCTCGGACTTCAACTCGACGCAGGCTCCTCCAACCCAGATCCACGATCCGGCCGGTGGCCGCGACCGAGGCCGTCCAAACCAGACGGCCTCGGCCTTCTCCGGGGCCATCTTCAGCCCCAGATCGTGGATCTTCGCGACGACGGCTGCCACCGCAACCTCCGCTCGTCGGATGGTCCTCTCGAAGGTGTCACCGACGGTGACCACCAACGTGTCGTCCGCATAGCAGACAAGGGTGGCACCGTCGGGCAGGGAGGCCTTCTCCAGGACTGCGTTATATCCCAGGTCCCACAGGAGTGGTCCTAACACGGACCCCTGTGGGACCCCGCAGTACACTTCCCTCCGTATCGTCCCGTACCGGCCCGGGTATTCCACCCACCTGTCCCGCAGGTAGGCCCCGATCACCCGCCTCAGATAGGGAGGCACCTGGTGTTCAACCAGGGCCTCCCTAATGGCGGACCAGGGCAGGGTGTTAAACGCGTTGACGATGTCGATCGACACCGCCAAGCACACCCCGCCCCGTGCCACGGCATTGTCCGAGAGGGACTTTAGACGGTCGATTGTGTCGACCGTCGATCGCCCCTCCCGGAAGCCGAACTGGCAGTTCGCCAGATCGGGATATTATTACTTAACTTGAAGTATTTGTACGTTTTAGCTGGGACGTACATTTATCTTACAAGATGTTAATAGCGAGACTCTTGAAGATGAAATTATCTTGTGATTTTATGAAGGCAAAGATAGAAACGTACGAAGCTGGCGAACGTCGAAAAATGTGATTTTATGATAGAACAAAAATATAATACGTACGTTTTTGGGCGTACGGTAATATCTGTATGATAGAAAAATGAAAGAAATTGAGCGTTAAAGAAGATATGTTACAAGCGCGGAATGTGGCAAAACTTGTACATATTTGAAAGAGAAAAGTGGTGTGTCGACCTGACATATATATATGAAACAGGCGACGATGGAAAAGGATTTAAATTTTGTCCATTTTATATATACATATTGTATAGTTCCCTGGTTGATCCTGCCAGTAGTCATATGCTTGTCTCAAAGATTAAGCCATGCATGTCTCAGTACATGCCGTATTAAGGTGAAACCGCGAATGGCTCATTAAATCAGTTATGGTTTCTTAGATCGTACTAAAATTTACTTGGATAACTGTGGTAATTCTAGAGCTAATACATGCAAAACAGAGTTCCGACCAGAGATGGTAGGAACGCTTTTATTAGATCAAAACCAATCGGTGGCGGGTGTTTACACTCGTCCATCGTTTGCTTTGGTGACTCTGAATAACTTTGTGCTGATCGCATGGTCTTATAGCACCGGCGACGCATCTTTCAAATGTCTGCCTTATCAACTGTCGATGGTAGGTTCTGCGCCTACCATGGTTGTAACGGGTAACGGGGAATCAGGGTTCGATTCCGGAGAGGGAGCCTGAGAAACGGCTACCACATCCAAGGAAGGCAGCAGGCGCGCAAATTACCCACTCCCGGCACGGGGAGGTAGTGACGAAAAATAACGATACGGGACTCATCCGAGGCCCCGTAATCGGAATGAGTACACTTTAAATCCTTTAACGAGGATCCATTGGAGGGCAAGTCTGGTGCCAGCAGCCGCGGTAATTCCAGCTCCAATAGCGTATATTAAAGTTGTTGCGGTTAAAAAGCTCGTAGTTGAATCTGTGTGTCACAGTGTCGGTTCATCGCTCGCGGTGTTTAACTGGCATTATGTGGTACGTCCTACCGGTGGGCTTTGCTCTTCACGGGGCGGTCCAACTAATATCCCATCGCGGTGCTCTTCACTGAGTGTCGAGGTGGGCCGGTACGTTTACTTTGAACAAATTAGAGTGCTCAAAGCAGGCTACCTTCGCCTGAATACTGTGTGCATGGAATAATGGAATAGGACCTCGGTTCTATTTTGTTGGTTTTCGGAACCCCGAGGTAATGATTAATAGGGACAGATGGGGGCATTCGTATTGCGACGTTAGAGGTGAAATTCTTGGATCGTCGCAAGACGGACAGAAGCGAAAGCATTTGCCAAAAATGTTTTCATTAATCAAGAACGAAAGTTAGAGGTTCGAAGGCGATCAGATACCGCCCTAGTTCTAACCATAAACGATGCCAGCTAGCGATCCGCCGAAGTTCCTACGATGACTCGGCGGGCAGCTTCCGGGAAACCAAAGCTTTTGGGTTCCGGGGGAAGTATGGTTGCAAAGCTGAAACTTAAAGGAATTGACGGAAGGGCACCACCAGGAGTGGAGCCTGCGGCTTAATTTGACTCAACACGGGAAACCTCACCAGGCCCGGACACCGGAAGGATTGACAGATTGATAGCTCTTTCTTGATTCGATGGGTGGTGGTGCATGGCCGTTCTTAGTTGGTGGAGCGATTTGTCTGGTTAATTCCGATAACGAACGAGACTCTAGCCTGCTAAATAGACGTAATTATGGTATCTCGAAGGCTCTCGGCTTCTGCCGGCGGGGTTTTTACTACCAACGTACAAACAAATCTTCTTAGAGGGACAGGCGGCTTCTAGCCGCACGAGATTGAGCAATAACAGGTCTGTGATGCCCTTAGATGTTCTGGGCCGCACGCGCGCTACACTGAAGGAATCAGCGTGTGTTCCCTGGCCGAAAGGCCCGGGTAACCCGCTGAACCTCCTTCGTGCTAGGGATTGGGGCTTGCAATTATTCCCCATGAACGAGGAATTCCCAGTAAGCGCGAGTCATAAGCTCGCGTTGATTACGTCCCTGCCCTTTGTACACACCGCCCGTCGCTACTACCGATTGAATGATTTAGTGAGGTCTTCGGACTGGTGCGCGGCAATGTTTCGGCATTGCCGATGATGCCGGGAAGATGACCAAACTTGATTATTTAGAGGAAGTAAAAGTCGTAGCAAGGTTTCCGTAGGTGAACCTGCGGAAGGATCATTACAATGTTCCAATATATCTCAAAGAGAGAGGAGAGGAGGAGAGAAAATGAATTCGATTAGTTTGTGGATAAGAATTCATATAAAAAAAAAAGATATTGTTGAGCCCGCCAGATCATTCGTGCGTGATTTACACGGCCAGACGTGTGTACTACACGTATTAGGCCTTTGATCTGCGTTGCGTAGGCCACAACAAATCTTTCAAAGAGAGAGAGATATATGTGTTGTTGGGGTTTGTGATTATGAAGGTGCCCCAACGCACAAAAATATATAAAAATGTACAAAGTTGGGATGTGGTGTGGTGGAGAAGAGTTGGGCTCGACCAGATCATTCGTGCGTGATTTACACGGCAGACGTGTGTACTACACGTATTAGGCCTTTGATCTGCGTTGCGTAGGCCATCTTCCTTCCAAGACACACACGTGTTGGGGTTTATGTGATTTTATGATAGTGCCCCAACACGGAAAAATAAGCGTACGAGAAGAGTTGGGCCCGACCAGATCATTCGTGCGTGATTTATACACGGCCAGACGCGTATTATATTACACGTATTAGGCCTTTGATCTGCGTTGCGTAGGCCATCTTCTCGATAGAGAGAAAGCCAATGTATTCTTTTTTCTTTCTTTACACACACACACACACAGTTGTAGTAGGACAGGGAGGGATGCGAGCGTGCTAATCACGCTTCCTCAAGTCTTCGCTGTGGTGTAAAAAAAAAAGAAAAAAAGGAATCGTTGGGAAAGTCCAAAGGACGAAAATATCGGGCAGTCTGAAGATAACTTAATGCTCGTTTACATTGATATCAAGAGAGACCGGCTTGTGTAGCTCGTTTCAATGCTGTGTCGTTGTCATTGACACCCTACTCTGTTGCGCGCTAGTGGCAGCATGAGCGTGGGACGTATATATATATGA
>NW_027476144.1:587500-617500 GCF_051020955.1 Megalopta genalis
ATTTATGAACGAACATCTGCTGACGGTCTTCGACAATAAATTCAGTCTTGATCGACTGAAGGGCCTCAGAAAGAAATTGACGTATAAGGCTCTTGTTACACAGAAGATCGGTGTATGCCGCGAGCGTGGAACTGCCGTTGAGTCTCAACCTTCAACCTCCAGTGTCACTCAACATCACGACACAAGTCATCGACAGGCGGATTCGCCTACTCCTGTTCAGGAGCACTCTGCGTCGGCACAGCAACATCAGTGCCAATATATTGACGCTATCCGTAAGCTGATTGATCCGGCCGAAAGGGTGAAATCCCATGAAGCGGAGGAACTCGTAAGTCTTGCGAGAACGGTTCTTAATCGAGAACCAACAACACCGAGTGCTTGTTGTCGATGGCTTCAACGAGTCTTTCCGACGCCTTCTGCGAAAGTAAAGGAGCGGAGAACACCACTGCTCCGGCCACCTAAAGCTGCACCTGCCGGGCCCGTGCCGAGGTGGAGACTGAGGAGAAGGGAGTATGCGGCCATGCAGGAACTCTGGAGGAAGGACATGTCTCGCGCGGCCAAGCTTGTACTGGATGGCCCGGTGCAGGCTCAAACACCAACCGTTGGCGAGATGGTGGAGTACTGGACACCTATGCTCACCAGTCCTTCTGTCCCCATTGAACACCTTCATCCAGTTCAGGAAAGGGAGGACCTGCATTGGATCGCTGAGCCGGTTCGTGGCCATGAGATCCAGGCCAATGAGATCCCGCTCTCCTCGGCATCGGGTCTCGATAACATCTCGAGCGGGCAATGGAGGAGTGTGCCAGTAGTTCTAAGAACCTTATTTTATAATGTCATCCTTGCGGTAGGGGCATTTCCATCTGAGCTCCTCATCAGCAGGACGGTATTTATCCATAAGAAGGACGGAAGCTCAACACCATCCGAGTTCCGTCCTATAAGTGTGGCTTCGGTCGTCGTTCGTCAGCTGCATAAAATCTTGGCGGTGAGATTGGCAAAAGCCGGTCTCATCGATGAGCGGCAACGAGGAGTACACGATGGCTGTGCTGAGAACGTGCTTGTACTATCAACTGCCCTTCGTGACGCACGGAGCTGCTTAAAGCAGCTTCACGTTGTGTCCTTAGATGTGGCCAATGCGTTTGACAGCGTTAGTCACCATGCCATAACATCGGCACTAAGGGGATTGGGACTCCCGGAGCTCTTTGTGAGGTACATAACAGCGACGTACCGTAATAGCCGAACCGTGCTTCAGGTCCGTGGAGAGACATCGGATTCGATCCGGGTAGCGAGGGGTGTGCGGCAGGGCGATCCCTTGTCGTCCCTGCTATTCTCGATCGTCATGGACCGGGTGATAAGGGTGTTACCCGAGGAGGTCGGCTGTGTTATCAGGGAGCAAAGGGTCAATATACTGGCGTATGCGGATGACCTGATCTTGTTCGCGTCCTCCGTTTCAGGAATGCAGGGCATGCTTCGAACGGCTGAGGAAGAGGCACGAAAGTACGGGTTGGAATTCAACTCCGATAAATGTCTGGCTATGTCCATCCAGATCGCTGGTAAAGAAAAGAAGTACAAGATACTCTCCGCCAGCAAATTTGAGGTCAACGGTCGGTCTATAAAACAACTGGGACCTACCGAGGGCTTCCGATATCTGGGCATTAAGATCTCGCCAATGGGTATTGAAAAACCTGGGGGCAAGCTAGACAGAGAGTTGGCCAATATCACCAAGGCGCCACTCAAGCCTCAACAGCGCCTCAAGATCTTGCGCTGTTTCCTCATTCCGCGTTTTTATCACCAGCTGGTTTTGACAAGATGCCCACTTAAAATCTTGAAGGCATTAGATAAACAGACGCGGCTGGCCGTTCGAAGGTGGTTGCGTCTGCCCAAAGATGTACCACTTGGGTATTTCCACGCCAGTTGCAAGGAGGGTGGACTTGGCATCCCCGCGTTTCGAACATCGATACCGGGTATGATGCACGCCAGGTTAACATCAATGGCGAGGTCCTCCTGTGCGGCGGCAAGAGATGCCTCCCAACATCCGGCAGTTGTGGCAGCGGTTCGACGGGCGGAGAGTGCTCTGACTATCCAAGGTCGGGCGCTCTTCCAACATGAGGACCGTACCAAATACTGGGCATCTTTACTCCATCAGTCTAACGATGGAGGAGAATTGCGTGAGGCTGCTAAAGTCATCGATAGCAGCTCTTGGGTTGACGCCTGTTCTGCGGGGATCCCCGGCAGGGATTACGTGCAATATCACCATGTACGTATTAACGCCCTGCCCACCAGAGTAAGAACATCAAGAGGCCGTCGTGGGAATGGGGCTCCTGTGTTGTGTCGTGTTGGGTGCGCCGTAACGGAGACGGCGGCACACATAGTGCAGGGATGTCATCGGACTCATGGGGGTCGAATACTCAGACACGATGCCATATGCCGAATCGTAGCATTTGGTCTGAGGCAGAGTGGGTGGAAGGTTAGGGAGAACCCGCATTATGTCCTGCAGTCGGGTCTGCAGAAGCCTGATTTGGTGGCCTTTAAGGATGGAGCTGTCAGGGTCATCGACAGCCAGGTCGTTAGCGGTGCGACGTCGCTTAATGATGCACATGCGAGGAAAGTCGCTAAATACGACAACCCGCTGTTAAGGCATCGCGTCGCCCAGGAATTTGGGGTTTTGGCGGAAGCTGTTAGAGTGACGTCGGTCACCATCTCCTGGCGCGGCGTGTGGGCATCGCTCTCGGCTGAATCGATCTCCGCACTAGGACTCAAAGGGCTCTTAAGATCAATAACTACGAGGGCCCTTCAGGGATCGCACACGAACTGGACAAGATGGAATAAGATGACAAACAACATCTGTCATCCGGGTAATAGGGAGGGCGTTGGGTGATCGCCCGATTCACGGCCACTGTAATGGGCAACCTGGGCCCCAACATCGCAAATTCGGCACCAGGAAATAAAGCCGTCCTCCGCCATAACATCTAGGCGTGAGAAGAGAGAGGTTTTTAGTGGGTATAAGGAATCCCACACTACCACGTCGAAGAATTCCGTGGTGTCTATAAAAGATTTTCCTCTCTATAAAAAAAAAAAAAAAAAAAAAAATAGCCAAATGCCTCGTCATCTAATTAGTGACGCGCATGAATGGATTAACGAGATTCCCATCTGTCCCTATCTACTGGCGGTGGCGGTCTGTGGCCACCCAGGGTTGAGAGGCGACCCCCGAACTAGTCCTCGCGAAGGTTGTTGCTACTACCGAGTCGATGGATGCGTCGACGATGAAGGCATTTTAGACCGTCAGTGCGTCGTACATGTAGTACTTCGCATAATGGCGAGGCCCGAGATTAAGCATGCGGGCTGTGGCGTGTTCATGTACAGCATCGAATATGCTGTACTACTCCTTAGCGGGGGACTGTTGTCACTTGTGGCTGCAGTCCCCCGCGTTACGTTATGCGGTTTTTCTGGTCTAACTGGAATGCCGCATTTTCGTTGTCTGAACACGCCACGAAGCAACACGCCGTCGGATTGAATGTTGCTGCTGAGTCGATAGGTGCATCGGCGATGAAGGCACTCGAGAGACCGTCAGTGCGTTGTACATGTAGTGCTTCGCATAATGACGAGGCCCGTGATTAAGCAAGCGGGCTGTGGCGTGTTCTTGTGCAGTATTGAACATGCTGTACTACTCCCATCCGGGGGACTGTTGTCACTTGTGGCTGCAGTCCCCCGCATCACGTTATGCGGTTTTTCTGGTCTGACCGGAATGCCGCATTTTCGTTGTCTGAGCGCGCCACGTAGCAGCATGCCGCTGGATCTAGAAATCGGGATGCAACCAATCACCTGGGCAACCCAGGCCGCAAGGGGCAAACGTGCCCTAGCCACACTTGAGCCTCCACGAAATAAGGTACCGCTGGATAGCTCGTATTCTCAAAACGCAGCGAACCGAACGAAGTGTGGTGGAGAGGAAGAGGCAGCCTCTCCGACTGCTGTCTCCCGCGTGTTTGCCGTGCGTGGCGACCCTTGTCGTCGGAAAAGAGGATCCTGGGATCTGAGGGGGCCCTCTCCTGCGGGTGAGACGTCCCCAACACGTACCAATGGCCTCTGCTTCGGCTAGATGGGAGGCTGGACGAGAAAAGCAGCCCTGGTCCAGTCAATCGGCTTGGAACGACCATACGCTTCGGCGAGTGGGTTCTGACGGGCGAGGACGCGGGCTGGGTTGAGTAATCGGCCCAGTCAGCAGACTATGTCCGGTGCGTAGCCCTAACCCAGCCTGATGGCGGGTTCCAAAATGTGTGGGTCGGTGGTGGCCGGGGAGCGTACCGGATGAAAGAAAGATTCAAGATATGGGATCAAAAAACTTACAAATCGAACGAACTAAGTCGGCGGGTCCAGCTCCTACTCGGAGTGAAGCCGTCGCCACAGACGCGGAAGCTACAACAGCAGCTGTTAGCCCTCCTGCGTCTGCGAAAAAGACAAGGTCCGGGAAGGTGTTAAACATCGCCAATCCTCGTGTGACCTTAGAAAGATGCGTGACACCCACGCGAGCGGTCTCGGTGAAAACTGAGGCCACGGAAGAAGGCGCGCCGGACACCGGTAACGTGGGGACATCGCCCAAGTCGGGGGACTCCCCCAGCCGCAAGGCTGGGAAGGGGAAACCCAAGAAACTCGAAAAAGTCAAAGACACGCTCGTGAAGGTGCAACCGGCACCCGTGCGTGTCGAAGACCCCGAAGGTGGCGGTTGGAAAACCGTCACCAAAAAGTCGAAGCGTGCCAAGCCAGTCGCACCTACTGGCAAGGCCGCAGCAAACCAGGCCAGGAAATCGAAGGGGACGGTTTCCGGGCATAAGGTACGGCCTCTCGATCTCGTGAGAGACGAAGCCTTCAGGCGAGTATCGGAGATACGGACCTTTTGCTTTCGACCTGAGTCGAAAGTCAACAAGGAGTCCGGGTCGAAGATACTAGCAGAAGTCGGAGCACTCAACGAGTTGGTCCAGGAGCTGATTCAACGAAACAGCTTCGTCGAAGGGCAACTCGCCGCGGTCAGGGCGGACCTAAAAGCGCATCCTGCCGTAATGAGTGCGGTGCGACCTGGGCCGTCCAAGGGAACCATCCCGAAGACGGTCTCCAATGCCGCGCAGCTGACCTACGCCCAAGTGGCAAAGGTCAACCATTCAGCGACTCCGGAGGCGAGAAGACCACCGACACAATACGTGGTGCGTATCTTCCCGCCAAAGGATAAAGGACAGAACAGCGATACTACTAAGAGAGCTGTTCTGTCGATCGTAAAACCTGCGAAGGAGGCGATCCGGGTCAGATCGGTTCGACGCATCCACTCCGGTGGCATCGTCGTCGAAACCGATCGCAAGGAGGACCTAAAAGCCTTCGTAGGGAATAAGAAGCTGGCGAGTGCGGGACTGTCCGTCTCCTTGCCCAGCAAACGGGACCCCGAGGTCCTGATTTATGACATTCGGAAAGGGATGGGCAAGGAGGAAATTGCCTCCAGTCTTTGGAGGCAAAACCTCTCTGAGGCGTCCCAGGAGGATGTGCCTTCGGGTGTTCGGGTCAGTCGCATGGCTGGCAAGACCCCGGAGACAGCCAACTGGGTAGTGGCCGTCAGTCCGCAGATTCGTCGGCGGCTGGCGCAGAGAGGGGACCGGGTGTACCTCGGGTGGAGTTCCTGTCGTGTGCGGGACTTCATACAGGTCACCCGATGCTATAAGTGCCAGCGCTTCGGGCACACGGCGAAGCGCTGCAAATTCAAAGAGGATGTCTGCGGACATTGTGCCGAAAAAGGGCACGGTTATGCGCTCTGTAACAGGAAGAGCAAGCCTCCGGTTTGCTCCAACTGTAAAGACAGAGCGCGACCATTTGAACATAAGTCGCGAGACCCGGCCTGCGCCTCCTATCAGGAAGCGCTGGTTTTGGAGATGTCTCGCATTAGACATGAATAATTTGAATCTCGAATGGATAGTACAAACGACCGGCGACGCTCGAGAGTCATACGGGTCATGCAGCATAACATGCAGCGGGCCCGAAACGTGACCGACGAAGTCCGGATTGAGATGCATAGGCGAGGGGTAGATGTGTTGCTTGCACAAGAGCCATATAGCTGGCGGGGTACTGTGCCCGGGCTAGGCTTGAGAACGAGGCTGATCACGGCAGGCGATCCGGTGATGGCTGCAATAGCGGTCAGAAACCCGGATCTAACAGTGGTCAAAGTCTCTAACTTGTGCGACACGCATTTGTCCTGTGTCAGCATCTCGGGTTCGTTTGGGAGCTTCTTCCTGATCAGCCAGTACTTTCAATGCTCCGATGACGTTGAATCAGGTCTGGCGCGGTTGGAGAGAGCTCTTTCCGCACTTAAGCATAACCGAGTCATTATCTCTGCCGACGTTAACGCAAAATCAGCCCAGTGGGGCAGCGCGGAGACGGACGTGAGAGGCCGTAAACTCGAAGAGTTTATCGTGAGCCATGGCTTGGTTGTCTTGAACGAGGCTGGAAACGCTCCGACGTTTTCCAGCCCTAGTGGACAGTCATACATCGACGTCACACTATCGACACCTGATATTTGCGACAAGGTGCGAGGTTGGAAGGTCCGCGAGGACCTGACGACCAGCGACCACCGAGTCATAGAGTTTTCTTTGAGTTTTTGCGCCGAGGACGGTGCTGCCGAAATTAGTAGCAACAGCAGCACCAACCGGAACGGATTATTACCAAGGTTCCGACTCCAAAGCGCAAAATGGCCCGAGTTCGACAAGGCGCTGCAGGAAAGTAAGAGGAGTATATCCCCCAATCCATTGAACAATAAGGGGGAAGTCGAACATCTAGCACAGGAGATCGAAAGAATGATCGTCCAAGCGTGCGACTCCTCGATGCCAACCAAGCAGTGGCATTCAAAATCCGTCCCATGGTGGACGGCCGACCTGACGAGGCAAAAGAGGCGAGTCTATAAACTTAGACGAGCCTCGCAGAACGCAGCATGTTCAGAGGAGCAGAGGGCGGCCAAGAGGACCGAGTATCTCAAACAGAGAAAGGCCTACAAAGCCGCCATCAAAGCTGCTCGGTCGCACAGCTGGCGTGCATTCGTGACCGAGCAGGGAAACAAGGAACCCTGGGGCCTCATTTATAAGATCACGAGGCAGAAGATGACAGCCAGCACGGTCATCTCAAATATAAATCTTAACACTGCCCAGGGTTACACCACAGACTGGGACTCCACCGCTTCCGCGCTGCTGGAGGGGTTAATTCCGGACGATAGCCCCGCGAATGACTCCCCGGATCATGCGCGAGTCAGGAGGGAAGCTGCCATCGAGCCGGAGAGTGAGGACGCCAGTCCCTTCACCCTCTCGGAGCTCAGATCGGCGGTCAACCGACTGAAGAGCGGCAAGTGTCCAGGCCTAGATCGGATCGAGCCGGAGATTCTAAAACGTTCGTTTAATACGATCTCACGCGAGCTCCTCCGACTCTACAACGGATGCCTGGCACACGGAGTCTTTCCCGTGGAATGGAAAGTCGGGTCCATCATTACCATCCTTAAAGGACCCGAGAAACCTGAAACGGAGATAAAGTCCTACAGACCAATATGCTTGCTTTCGGTCGTAGGCAAAGTCTTGGAGAAGCTAATCGCTACGCGATTAGCTAGTTCGTTTTTGCACCCCGACTACGCCTCTGATCGGCAATACGGATTCAGGCCGCATCGATCCACGACTGATGCCGTGGTAAAGATGAGGGAGCTTGCGTCCGGTCGAGAGGAAAAGTACGTCGTGGGTCTGCTCTTCGACATTGCTGCGGCCTTTGATAATGTCTGGTGGCCAAGCATACTCAACGCGTTGAGGAAGCGAGGCTGCCCAAAAAACCTATTTAGATTGGTGGTCGACTACTTCGACGGCCGCGTGGTGACTATGGTGTCTGATCGCGGTGCAGTGCGGAAGAAAGTCACTAAGGGCTGCCCACAGGGATCAATTCTTGGTCCGAGCTGTTGGAACTTAGTCTTCGACGAGGTTCTACAGCTCTTATCGAACGCCGGGCTCGCTTGCGAGCCCATCGCCTATGCAGACGACCTTCTTGTCTTGATCTTCGCGAACAGCAGGAAGGGTCTAGAAAGCAATGGCCAATTGGTTGTGGACACCATTTCTCGCTGGTGCGACCAGCAGAAATTGTCGCTGTCTGCGACCAAGACCGAGATGTTATTCTTGAAAGGCTCTCTCGACAGGGAGAGGCCACCTGTGATAAAAGTAGGAGGTCGGAATATTGCCGTCAAGGACTCTGTGCGTTACCTTGGCGTGCATTTTGACTCTAGACTGGGTATCCATTCCCATGTCGAGTATTTGAATGCTAAGTCCTTGCGAACGTTTAATTGTTTTTGCAAGGATTGCTAAGTCGAACTGGGGATTGGGATATCGGACGATGCGTACTTTGTACCGCGGCTTGTTTGTCCCAATCGTCACGTATGCTGCCGCGGGCTGGGCAGACCGCCTAACCTCTGGGACGAGTAAAGTGCTCACCAGGGCGCAGAGGCATGTTCTGCTTGGCTGCGTCAAAGCCTACAGGACAGTCTCCACTGATGCGATCCCCGTGATCGCCGGGGAGATACCTGTGGACTTGGCGATAGCGGAGTTCAGCTGCGTGTACAAAGCCAGGAAGAAACTCGGGTTCCAACATGGAACCTATCAAGTGAGTCAGGCCGAATTGGCTGACGAAGTCGTCACCGAAGCCCAAGTTCGCAGAAGGCTGAGGGAGGCGACTTTAGAGATGTGGCAGCAGAGATGGTCGTCCTCGACGAAGGGTAGGGAAACCTTCCAATACTTCGGCGAGGTATCAGACCGACTCTCAGCGAGCTGGATCAGAGTCGACCATGATGTAGCGCAGTTCTTGAGCGGACACGGAGACTTCCGTGCGAAGCTCAAGACGTTCGCCCTGGTCGACGACGAGTTGTGCGAATGTGGGGAGGAGGAAACTCCAAACCACGTCCTCTACGATTGTCAGCGTTACGTAGAGGACAGGGAACACCTACGCCAGGCGGCGATTCGAGAAGGATTTCAGTGGCCAATCGACAAAGCCAGCCTGGTGTCAGAGCAGCTGTTTCAGGAGTTCCGAAAATTCGCACGATCCGTAAGTAAGACTAAGAAACGAACATAGAACGAAACTGCATACGGAGCGTGGACTCGTCCAGCTCCGTCGATGTACGGCATGCTGGGCGAACCCCTCGGGGTTCGTCCCCTCGGGCCAGGCTGAAGCCCCTCTTGCGGAGATAAAAGACTTTAACACTACTCCGTAAGAGTGCCTGGATTGGACTCGAGGTGGCAGTGGGAGTAGCACGCTGTCTTCCCCTGATACGATAGTGAACGAAGGTAGAGCCCGAACATCAGGCACAAGTCGCAAGAGCGGCCGGTATGGTCCACCAAGGACTTAGGTACGGCCCGTCTCTCAGAGACCACAGTTTAGACGGCAACACTAACTATCTGAGGCGGGTGATCGGGGCCTACCTGCGGGACAGGTGGGTGGAATACCCGGGCCGGTACGGGACGATACGGAGGGAAGTGGACTGCGGGGTCCCACAGGGGTCCGTGTTAGGACCACTCCTGTGGGACCTGGGATATAACGCAGTCCTGGAGAAGGCCTCCCTGCCCGACGGTGCCACCCTTGTCTGCTATGCGGACGACACGTTGGTGGTCACCGTCGGGGACACCTTCGAGAGGACCATCCGACGAGCGGAGGTTGCGGTGGCAGCCGTCGTCGCGAAGATCCACGATCTGGGGCTGAAGATGGCCCCGGAGAAGGCCGAGGCCGTCTGGTTTGGACGGCCTCGGTCGCGGCCACCGGCCGGATCGTGGATCTGGGTTGGAGGAGCCTGCGTCGAGGTGAAGTCCGAGATCAAGTATCTCGGACTGATCCTCGACAGCCACTGGAGATTCGGTGCGCATTTCGGCCACCTCGTCGCCCGGGTTGAGAGGGCGGCGGCCTCGCTCGGCCGCCTGTTGCCCAATCTCGGGGGACCGGATAACATGGTGCGTCGCCTATACCTAGGCGTGGTGCGGTCCATGGCCTTGTACGGCGCCCCGATGTGGGCGCCGTCCGTGAGGGCAAACCGGCCCAACACATTGTTGTTGCGCCGGATTCAGAGGCAAATGGCCCTTCGCCTCGTAAGGGGTTACCGCACCACGTCTACCGTGGCGGCGCTTGCTCTGGCGGGAGAAATTCCCTTCGAGCTGCAGGCGGCGATGCGCGCCTATGTCTATAGGCGCATATGCGTCGCTGGCCGGGCTCGGGGGGGCCCGCCGGAACGGGAGTCGGTCGAGGGCTTCGGGCTCCAGGCCCGGGGACTAGAGCTCGCCAGATGGCATGCGGAGCTTTGCTCCCATGCCGCCGAGCGCGTCCCCGGGGCTCTCCTGCCGCACTTCACCTCGTGGCGGGAGAGGCGGTTTGGCAGGCTCTCCTACCGTGCGACGCAGGTATTCACCGGGCATGGCTGCTTCGGTGTCTACCTGTGTCGCATCGGTCGGGAAGCGACGACGGTGTGCCACCACTGTGGCGCGGAGGAGGACTCGGCGCAGCATACACTGGAGGTGTGCCCCGCCTTTTCAGTGCTGCGCCGAGTCCTAAGTAGGGAAGTTGGTCGCGACCTCGCTCTCTCCAGCTTAGTTGGGGCCATGCTGGAGAGCCCGACAAAATGGGCGGCAGCCATAGCCTTCTGCGAACAGGTAATGTTGCAGAAGGAGGCTGCCGAGCGGGGTCGCCGCGAGCGGGGGGTGCGGCTTGTGCGCCCACGCCTAGAGCCCCCCCCCCCGAGCAGCTGATAATAGGCGGGCGGCGGGTGTACCAGATCATGCTGGTTTAATTACCAGCCTCCCGCCAACCGAGGATGTCCTATCAGGAGTGGGGGCGACGACAACTTGTCGTCGCCCCCGACGGCCGCCGGTGCGGCCGTCGTGACGAGGCGCTGCGGGGTGCGGTCCCCCGCACCGCCGAATCAAGATGATTTATGGGGGGAGGATTAATCTCCCCCCGGGACGCGGCCGGCCACCGCTCCATCCTGGTGGCCGGCCAGGCGAGGGGGAGCCGCGGTCGTGTTCTTAAGAGTTCCCGTGGCTCCCCCGTTAATCGCCAGCGCCCTAGGCCGCCGTGGGGGTTTTAGCGGGTCGAACCCCGCACTACCCCCGCCCCGCCATCCGGGCGGGACGGTGGTGTCTGACCAGCAGATTTCCCCCACGATAATAAAAAAAAAAAAGTTAAGCAAGAATATCGCATTTTTAAAAAAATCTAATGATAGGATTTTTCAGAAAATTGAAAAAACCGTAAAATGTCAAGAGTAAAGTGCCCTTATTTTAAACAATATATCGTTCTAAATGCTTAATCCCTATGTAAAAAAGTTATTTAAGCAAGAATATGTAATTGAAAAAAATTAGAAAAATTTATTTTAGCCGTAAATCGAGAAAAAGCCTGTTCGTTTCTCTGTCTCTCTCGCGCGATCGAACTATAGATGTTTCCCGACAAACTATTGGGAGTTTAATTAAACTTTATACATGAAATTACTCGTTTTGATCCCCGCTACACAGCCGTATACTTTTTATAATTTTGTGGAATCGGGAACCTCGAAATATTTAACATAACGCGGAACGTCTATCTCTGTCTCTTTCTAGATCGGAAGAATCGATGTTTCCCGGCAAACTATTGGGAGTTTAATTAAACTTTATACATAAAGTTACTCGTTTTGATCCCTGCTACACAGCCGTATACTTTTTATAATTTTGTGGAATCGGGAACCTCGAAATATTTAACATAACGCGGATCGACTGTCTCTGTCTCTTTCTAGATCGGAAGAATCGATGTTTCCCGGCAAACTATTGGGAGTTTAATTAAACTTTATACATAACATTACTCGCTTTGATCCCTGCTACACAGCCGTATACTTTCTATAATTTTGTGGAATCGGGAACCTCGAAATATTTAACATAACGCGGATCGTCTATCTCTGTCTCTTTCTAGATCGGAAGAATCGATGTTTCCCAGCAAACTATTCGGAGTTTAATTAAACTTTATACATGAAATTACTCGTTTTGATCCCCGCTACACAGCCGTATACTTTTTATAATTTTGTGGAATCGGGAACCTCGAAATATTTAACATAACGCGGATCGTCTATCTCTGTCTCTTTCTAGATCGGAAGAATCGATGTTTCCCGGCAAACTATTGGGAGTTTAATTAAACTTTACACATAAAGTTACTCGTTTTGATCCCTGCTACACAGCCGTATACTTTTTATAATTTTGTGGAATCGGGAACCTTGAAATATTTAACATAACGCGGATCGTCTATCTCTGTCTCTTTCTAGATCGGAAGAATCGATGTTTCCCGGCAAACTCTTGGGGCTTTAATTAAACTTTATACATGAAATTACTCGTTTTGATCCCCGCTACACAGCCGTATACTTTTTATAATTTTGTGGAATCGGGAACCTTGAAATATTTGACATAACGCGGATCGTCTATCTCTGTCTCTTTCTAGATCGGAAGAATCGATGTTTCCCGGCAAACTATTGGGAGTTTAATTAAACTTTATACATGAAATTACTCGTTTTGATCCCCGCTACACAGCCGTATACTTTTTATAATTTTGTGGAATCGGGAACCTCGAAATATTTAACATAACGCGGATCGACTGTCTCTGTCTCTTTCTAGATCGGAAGAATCGATGTTTCCCGGCAAACTAATGGGAGTTTAATTAAACTTTAGACATGAAATTACTCGTTTTGATCCCTGCTGCACAGCCGTATACTTTATATAATTTTGTGGAATCGGGAACCTTGAAATATTTAACATAACGCGCATCGTCTATCTCTGTCTCTTTCTAGATCGAAAGAATCGATGTTTCCCGGCAAACTCTTGGGACTTTAATTAAACTTTATACATGAAATTACTCGTTTTGATCCCCGCTACACAGCCGTATACTTTTTATAATTTTGTGGAATCGGGAACCTTGAAATATTTGACATAACGCGGATCGTCTATCTCTGTCTCTTTCTAGATCGGAAGAATCGATGTTTCCCGGCAAACTATTGGGAGTTTAATTAAACTTTATACATGAAATTACTCGTTTTGATCCCCGCTACACAGCCGTATACTTTTTATAATTTTGTGGAATCGGGAACCTCGAAATATTTAACATAACGCGGATCGACTGTCTCTGTCTCTTTCTACATCGGAAGAATCGATGTTTCCCGGCAAACTAATGGGAGTTTAATTAAACTTTATACATGAAATTACTCGTTTTGATCCCTGCTACACAGCCGTATGCTTTATATAATTTTGTGGAATCGGGAACCTTGAAATATTTAACATAAAGCGGATCGTCTATCTCTGTCTCTTTCTAGATCGGAAGAATCGATGTTTCCCGGCAAACTAATGGGAGTTTAATTAAACTTTATACATGAAATTACTCGTTTTGATCCCCGCTACAAAGCCGTATACTTTTTATAATTTTGTGGAATCGGGAACCTTGAAATATTTAACATAACGCGCATCGTCTATCTCTGTCTCTTTCTAGATCGGAAGAATCGATGTTTCCCGGCAAACTATTGGGAGTTTAATTAAACTTTATACATGAAATTACTCGTTTTGATCCCAGCTACACAGCCGTATACTTTTTATAATTTTGTGGAATCGGGAACCTCGAAATATTTAACATAACGCAGATCGTCTATCTCTGTCTCTTTCTAGATCGGAAGAATCGATGTTTCCCGGCAAACTATTGGGAGTTTCATTAAACTTTATGCATAAAATTACTCGTTTTGATCCCCGCTACACAGCCGTATACTTTTTATAATTTTGTGGAATCGGGAACCTCGAAATATTTAACATAACGCGGATCGACTGTCTCTGTCTCTTTCTAGATCGGAAGAATCGATGTTTCCCGGCAAACTAATGGGAGTTTAATTAAACTTTAAACATGAAATTACTCGTTTTGATCCCCGCTACACAGCCGTATACTTTTTATAATTTTGTGGAATCGGGAACCTCGAAATATTTAACATAACGCGGATCGACTGTCTCTGTCTCTTTCTAGATCGGAAGAATCGATGTTTCCCGGCAAACTATTGGGAGTTTAATTAAACTTTATACATGAAATTACTCGTTTTGATCCCCGCTACACAGCCGTATGCTTTATATAATTTTGTGGAATCGGGAACCTTGAAATATTTAACATAAAGCGGATCGTCTATCTCTGTCTCTTTCTAGATCGGAAGAATCGATGTTTCCCGGCAAACTAATGGGAGTTTAATTAAACTTTATACATGAAATTACTCGTTTTGATCCCCGCTACAAAGCCGTATACTTTTTATAATTTTGTGGAATCGGGAACCTTGAAATATTTAACATAACGCGCATCGTCTATCTCTGTCTCTTTCTAGATCGGAAGAATCGATGTTTCCCGGCAAACTATTGGGAGTTTAATTAAACTTTATACATGAAATTACTCGTTTTGATCCCAGCTACACAGCCGTATACTTTTTATAATTTTGTGGAATCGGGAACCTCGAAATATTTAACATAACGCAGATCGTCTATCTCTGTCTCTTTCTAGATCGGAAGAATCGATGTTTCCCGGCAAACTATTGGGAGTTTCATTAAACTTTATGCATAAAATTACTCGTTTTGATCCCCGCTACACAGCCGTATACTTTTTATAATTTTGTGGAATCGGGAACCTCGAAATATTTAACATAACGCGGATCGACTGTCTCTGTCTCTTTCTAGATCGGAAGAATCGATGTTTCCCGGCAAACTAATGGGAGTTTAATTAAACTTTAAACATGAAATTACTCGTTTTGATCCCCGCTACACAGCCGTATACTTTTTATAATTTTGTGGAATCGGGAACCTCGAAATATTTAACATAACGCGGATCGACTGTCTCTGTCTCTTTCTAGATCGGAAGAATCGATGTTTCCCGGCAAACTATTGGGAGTTTAATTAAACTTTATACATGAAATTACTCGTTTTGATCCCCGCTACACAGCCGTATATTTTTTGTAATTTTGTGGAATCGGGAACCTCGAAATATTTAACATAACGCGGATCGACTGTCTCTGTCTCTTTCTAGATCGGAAGAATCGATGTTTCCCGGCAAACTAATGGGAGTTTAATTAAACTTTAAACATGAAATTACTCGTTTTGATCCCCGCTACACAGCCGTATACTTTTTATAATTTTGTGGAATCGGGAACCTTGAAATATTTAACATAACGCGGATCGACTGTCTCTGTCTCTTCCTAGATCGGAATAATCGATGTTTCCCGGCAAACTAATGGGATATTAATTAAACTTTATATTCGAAATTACTCGTTTTGATCCCTGCTACACAGCCGTATACTTTTTATAATTTTGTGGAATCGGGAACCTCGAAATATTTAACATAACGCGGATCGACTGTCTCTGTCTCTTTCTAGATCGGAAGAATCGATGTTTCCCGGCAAACTAATGGGAGTTTAATTAAACTTTAAACATGAAATTACTCGTTTTGATCCCCGCTACACAGCCGTATACTTTTTATAATTTTGTGGAATCGGGAACCTTGAAATATTTAACATAACGCGGATCGACTGTCTCTGTCTCTTCCTAGATCGGAATAATCGATGTTTCCCGGCAAACTAATGGGATATTAATTAAACTTTATATTCGAAATTACTCGTTTTGATCCCTGCTACACAGCCGTATACTTTTTATAATTTTGTGGAATCGGGAACCTCGAAATATTTAATATAACGCGGATAGACTGTCTCTGTCTCTTTCTAGATCGGAAGAATCGATGTTTCCCGGCAAACTAATGGGAGTTTAATTAAACTTTATACATGAAATTACTCGTTTTGATCCCCGCTACACAGCCGTATATTTTTTGTAATTTTGTGGAATCGGGAACCTCGAAATATTTAACATAACGCGGATCGACTGTCTCTGTCTCTTTCTAGATCGGAAGAATCGATGATTCCCGGCAAACTAATGGGAGTTTAATTAAACTTTATACACGAAATTACTCGTTTTGATCCCCGCTACACAGCCGTATACTTTTTATAATTTTGTGGAATCGGGAACCTCGAAATATTTAACATAACGCGGATCGACTGTCTCTGTCTCTTTCTAGATCGGAAGAATCGATGTTTCCCGGCAAACTAATGGGAGTTTAATTAAACTTTAGACATGAAATTACTCGTTTTGATCCCTGCTACACAGCCGTATACTTTATATAATTTTGTGGAATCGGGAACCTTGAAATATTTAACATAACGCGCATCGTCTATCTCTGTCTCTTTCTAGATCGAAAGAATCGATGTTTCCCGGCAAACTCTTGGGACTTTAATTAAACCTTATACATGAAATTACTCGTTTTGATCCCCGCTACACAGCCGTATACTTTTTATAATTTTGTGGAATCGGGAACCTTGAAATATTTGACATAACGCGGATCGTCTATCTCTGTCTCTTTCTAGATCGGAAGAATCGATGTTTCCCGGCAAACTATTGGGAGTTTAATTAAACTTTATACATAAAGTTACTCGTTTTGATCCCCGCTACACAGCCGTATATTTTTTGTAATTTTGTGGAATCGGGAACCTCGAAATATTTAACATAACGCGGATCGACTGTCTCTGTCTCTTTCTAGATCGGAAGAATCGATGTTTCCCGGCAAACTAATGGGAGTTTAATTAAACTTTAAACATGAAATTACTCGTTTTGATCCCCGCTACACAGCCGTATACTTTTTATAATTTTGTGGAATCGGGAACCTCGAAATATTTAACATAACGCGGATCGACTGTCTCTGTCTCTTTCTAGATCGGAAGAATCGATGTTTCCCGGCAAACTATTGGGAGTTTAATTAAACTTTATACATGAAATTACTCGTTTTGATCCCCGCTACACTGCCGTATATTTTTTGTAATTTTGTGGAATCGGGAACCTCGAAATATTTAACATAACGCGGATCGACTGTCTCTGTCTCTTTCTAGATCGGAAGAATCGATGTTTCCCGGCAAACTAATGGGAGTTTAATTAAACTTTAAACATGAAATTACTCGTTTTGAACCCCGCTACACAGCCGTATACTTTTTATAATTTTGTGGAATCGGGAACCTTGAAATATTTAACATAACGCGGATCGACTGTCTCTGTCTCTTCCTAGATCGGAATAATCGATGTTTCCCGGCAAACTAATGGGATATTAATTAAACTTTATATTCGAAATTACTCGTTTTGATCCCCGCTACACAGCCGTATGCTTTTTATAATTTTGTGGAATCGGGAACCTTGAAATATTTAACATAACGCGGATCGTCTATCTCTGTCTCTTTCTAGATCGGAAGAATCGATGTTTCCCGGCAAACTATTGGGAGTTTAATTAAACTTTATACATAAAGTTACTCGTTTTGATCCCTGCTACACAGCCGTATACTTTTTATAATTTTGTGGAATCGGGAACCTCGAAATATTTAACATAACGCGGATCGACTGTCTCTGTCTCTTTCTAGATCGGAAGAATCGATGTTTCCCGGCAAACTAATGGGAGTTTAATTAAACTTTATACATGAAATTACTCGTTTTGATCCCTGCTACACAGCCGTATACTTTATATAATTTTGTGGAATCGGGAACCTCGAAATATTTAACATAACGCGGATCGACTGTCTCTGTCTCTTTCTAGATCGGAAGAATCGATGTTTCCCGGCAAACTAATGGGAGTTTAATTAAACTTTAGACATGAAATTACTCGTTTTGATCCCTGCTACACAGCCGTATACTTTATATAATTTTGTGGAATCGGGAACCTTGAAATATTTAACATAACGCGCATCGTCTATCTCTGTCTCTTTCTAGATCGAAAGAATCGATGTTTCCCGGCAAACTCTTGGGACTTTAATTAAACCTTATACATGAAATTACTCGTTTTGATCCCCGCTACACAGCCGTATACTTTTTATAATTTTGTGGAATCGGGAACCTTGAAATATTTGACATAACGCGGATCGTCTATCTCTGTCTCTTTCTAGATCGGAAGAATCGATGTTTCCCGGCAAACTATTGGGAGTTTAATTAAACTTTATACATAAAGTTACTCGTTTTGATCCCTGCTACACAGCCGTATACTTTTTATAATTTTGTGGAATCGGGAACCTCGAAATATTTAACATAACGCGGATCGACTGTCTCTGTCTCTTTCTAGATCGGAAGAATCGATGTTTCTCGGCAAACTAATGGGAGTTTAATTAAACTTTATACATGAAATTACTCGTTTTGATCCCTGCTACACAGCCGTATACTTTATATAATTTTGTGGAATCGGGAACCTCGAAATATTTAACATAACGCGGATCGACTGTCTCTGTCTCTTTCTAGATCGGAAGAATCGATGTTTCCCGGCAAACTATTGGGAGTTTAATTAAACTTTATACATAAAGTTACTCGTTTTGATCCCTGCTACACAGCCGTATACTTTTTATAATTTTGTGGAATCGGGAACCTTGAAATATTTAACATAACGCGGATCGACTGTCTCTGTCTCTTCCTAGATCGGAATAATCGATGTTTCCCGGCAAACTAATGGGATATTAATTAAACTTTATACACGAAATTACTCGTTTTGATCCCTGCTACACAGCCGTATACTTTTTATAATTTTGTGGAATCGGGAACCTCGAAATATTTAATATAACGCGGATAGACTGTCTCTGTCTCTTTCTAGATCGGAAGAATCGATGTTTCCCGGCAAACTAATGGGAGTTTAATTAAACTTTATACATGAAATTACTCGTTTTGATCCCCGCTACACAGCCGTATATTTTTTGTAATTTTGTGGAATCGGGAACCTCGAAATATTTAACATAACGCGGATCGACTGTCTCTGTCTCTTTCTAGATCGGAAGAATCGATGTTTCCCGGCAAACTAATGGGAGTTTAATTAAACTTTATACATGAAATTACTCGTTTTGATCCCCGCTACACAGCCGTATACTTTTTATAATTTTGTGGAATCGGGAACCTTGAAATATTTAACATAACGCGGATCGTCCATCTCTGTCTCTTTCTAGATCGGAAGAATCGATGTTTCCCGCAAACTATTGGGAGTTTAATTAAACTTTATACATAAATTTACTCGTTTTGATCCCTGCTACACAGCCGTATACTTTTTATAATTTTGTGGAATCGGGAACCTCGAAATATTTAACATAACGCGGATCGACTGTCTCTGTCTCTTTCTAGATCGGAAGAATCGATGTTTCCCGGCAAACTATTGGGAGTTTAATTAAACTTTATACATCAAGTTACTCGTTTTGATCCCTGCTACACAGCCGTATATTTTTTGTAATTTTGTGGAATCGGGAACCTCGAAATATTTAACATAACGCGGATCGACTGTCTCTGTCTCTTCCTAGATCGGAATAATCGATGTTTCCCGGCAAACTAATGGGATATTAATTAAACTTTATATTCGAAATTACTCGTTTTGATCCCTGCTACACAGCCGTATACTTTTTATAATTTTGTGGAATCGGGAACCTCGAAATATTTAATATAACGCGGATAGACTGTCTCTGTCTCTTTCTAGATCGGAAGAATCGATGTTTCCCGGCAAACTAATGGGAGTTTAATTAAACTTTATACATGAAATTACTCGTTTTGATCCCCGCTACACAGCCGTATATTTTTTGTAATTTTGTGGAATCGGGAACCTCGAAATATTTAACATAACGCGGATCGACTGTCTCTGTCTCTTTCTAGATCGGAAGAATCGATGTTTCCCGGCAAACTAATGGGAGTTTAATTAAACTTTATACATGAAATTACTCGTTTTGATCCCCGCTACACAGCCGTATACTTTTTATAATTTTGTGGAATCGGGAACCTCGAAATATTTAACATAACGCGGATCGACTGTCTCTGTCTCTTTCTAGATCGGAAGAATCGATGTTTCCCGGCAAACTAATGGGAGTTTAATTAAACTTTCTACATGAAATTACTCGTTTTGATCCCCGCTACACAGCCGTATGCTTTTTATAATTTTGTGGAATCGGGAACCTTGAAATATTTAACATAACGCGGATCGTCTATCTCTGTCTCTTTCTAGATCGGAAGAATCGATGTTTCCCGGCAAACTATTGGGAGTTTAATTAAACTTTATACATAAAGTTACTCGTTTTGATCCCTGCTACACAGCCGTATACTTTTTATAATTTTGTGGAATCGGGAACCTCGAAATATTTAACATAACGCGGATCGACTGTCTCTGTCTCTTTCTAGATCGGAAGAATCGATGTTTCCCGGCAAACTAATGGGAGTTTAATTAAACTTTATACATGAAATTACTCGTTTTGATCCCTGCTACACAGCCGTATACTTTATATAATTTTGTGGAATCGGGAACCTCGAAATATTTAACATAACGCGGATCGACTGTCTCTGTCTCTTTCTAGATCGGAAGAATCGATGTTTCCCGGCAAACTAATGGGAGTTTAATTAAACTTTCTACATGAAATTACTCGTTTTGATCCCCGCTACACAGCCGTATGCTTTTTATAATTTTGTGGAATCGGGAACCTTGAAATATTTAACATAACGCGGATCGTCTATCTCTGTCTCTTTCTAGATCGGAAGAATCGATGTTTCCCGGCAAACTATTGGGAGTTTAATTAAACTTTATACATAAAGTTACTCGTTTTGATCCCTGCTACACAGCCGTATACTTTTTATAATTTTGTGGAATCGGGAACCTCGAAATATTTAACATAACGCGGATCGACTGTCTCTGTCTCTTTCTAGATCGGAAGAATCGATGTTTCCCGGCAAACTAATGGGAGTTTAATTAAACTTTATACATGAAATTACTCGTTTTGATCCCTGCTACACAGCCGTATACTTTATATAATTTTGTGGAATCGGGAACCTTGAAATATTTAACATAACGCGGATCGTCTATCTCTGTCTCTTTCTAGATCGGAAGAATCGATGTTTCCCGGCAAACTATTGGGAGTTTAATTAAACTTTATACATGAAATTACTCGTTTTGATCCCCGCTACACAGCCGTATACTTTTTATAATTTTGTGGAATCGGGAACCTTGAAATATTTAACATAACGCGGATCGTCTATCTCTGTCTCTTTCTAGATCGGAAGAATCGATGTTTCCCGGCAAACTATTGGGAGTTTAATTAAACTTTATACATGAAATTACTCGTTTTGATCCCCGCTACACAGCCGTATACTTTTTATAATTTTGTGGAATCGGGAACCTCGAAATATTTAACATAACGCGGATCGTCTATCTCTGTCTCTTTCTAGATCGGAAGAATCGATGTTTCCCGGCAAACTAATGGGAGTTTAATTAAACTTTATACATGAAATTACTCGTTTTGATCCCCGCTACACAGCCGTATACTTTTTATAATTTTGTGGAATCGGGAACCTCGAAATATTTAACATAACGCGGATCGTCTATCTCTGTCTCTTTCTAGATCGGAAGAATCGATGTTTCCTGGCAAACTATTGGGAGTTTAATTAAACTTTATACATAAAGTTACTCGTTTTGATCCCTGCTACACAGCCGTATACTTTTTATAATTTTGTGGAATCGGGAACCTCGAAATATTTAACATAACGCGGATCGTCTATCTCTGTCTCTTTCTAGATCGGAAGAATCGATGTTTCCCGGCAAACTATTGGGAGTTTAATTAAACTTTATACATAAAGTTACTCGTTTTGATCCCTGCTACACAGCCGTATACTTTTTATAATTTTGTGGAATCGGGAACCTCGAAATATTTAACATAACGCGGATCGACTGTCTCTGTCTCTTTCTAGATCGGAAGAATCGATGTTTCCCGGCAAACTAATGGGAGTTTAATTAAACTTTATACATGAAATTACTCGTTTTGATCCCTGCTACACAGCCGTATACTTTATATAATTTTGTGGAATCGGGAACCTTGAAATATTTAACATAACGCGGATCGTCTATCTCTGTCTCTTTCTAGATCGGAAGAATCGATGTTTCCCGGCAAACTATTGGGAGTTTAATTAAACTTTATACATGAAATTACTCGTTTTGATCCCCGCTACACAGCCGTATACTTTTTATAATTTTGTGGAATCGGGAACCTTGAAATATTTAACATAACGCGGATCGTCTATCTCTGTCTCTTTCTAGATCGGAAGAATCGATGTTTCCCGGCAAACTATTGGGAGTTTAATTAAACTTTATACATGAAATTACTCGTTTTGATCCCCGCTACACAGCCGTATACTTTTTATAATTTTGTGGAATCGGGAACCTCGAAATATTTAACATAACGCGGATCGTCTATCTCTGTCTCTTTCTAGATCGGAAGAATCGATGTTTCCCGGCAAACTAATGGGAGTTTAATTAAACTTTATACATGAAATTACTCGTTTTGATCCCCGCTACACAGCCGTATACTTTTTATAATTTTGTGGAATCGGGAACCTCGAAATATTTAACATAACGCGGATCGTCTATCTCTGTCTCTTTCTAGATCGGAAGAATCGATGTTTCCTGGCAAACTATTGGGAGTTTAATTAAACTTTATACATAAAGTTACTCGTTTTGATCCCTGCTACACAGCCGTATACTTTTTATAATTTTGTGGAATCGGGAACCTCGAAATATTTAACATAACGCGGATCGACTGTCTCTGTCTCTTTCTAGATCGGAAGAATCGATGTTTCCCGGCAAACTAATGGGAGTTTAATTAAACTTTATACATGAAATTACTCGTTTTGATCCCCGCTACACAGCCGTATACTTTTTATAATTTTGTGGAATCGGGAACCTTGAAATATTTAACATAACGCGGATCGTCTATCTCTGTCTCTTTCTAGATCGGAAGAATCGATGTTTCCTGGCAAACTATTGGGAGTTTAATTAAACTTTATACATAAAGTTACTCGTTTTGATCCCTGCTACACAGCCGTATACTTTTTATAATTTTGTGGAATCGGGAACCTCGAAATATTTAACATAACGCGGATCGACTGTCTCTGTCTCTTTCTAGATCGGAAGAATCGATGTTTCCCGGCAAACTAATGGGAGTTTAATTAAACTTTATACATGAAATTACTCGTTTTGATCCCCGCTACACAGCCGTATACTTTTTATAATTTTGTGGAATCGGGAACCTTGAAATATTTAACATAACGCGGATCGTCTATCTCTGTCTCTTTCTAGATCGGAAGAATCGATGTTTCCCGGCAAACTATTGGGAGTTTAATTAAACTTTATACATAAAGTTACTCGTTTTGATCCCTGCTACACAGCCGTATACTTTTTATAATTTTGTGGAATCGGGAACCTCGAAATATTTAACATAACGCGGATCGACTGTCTCTGTCTCTTCCTAGATCGGAATAATCGATGTTTCCCGGCAAACTAATGGGATATTAATTAAACTTTATATTCGAAATTACTCGTTTTGATCCCTGCTACACAGCCGTATACTTTTTATAATTTTGTGGAATCGGGAACCTCGAAATATTTAATATAACGCGGATAGACTGTCTCTGTCTCTTTCTAGATCGGAAGAATCGATGTTTCCCGGCAAACTAATGGGAGTTTAATTAAACTTTATACATGAAATTACTCGTTTTGATCCCCGCTACACAGCCGTATATTTTTTGTAATTTTGTGGAATCGGGAACCTCGAAATATTTAACATAACGCGGATCGACTGTCTCTGTCTCTTTCTAGATCGGAAGAATCGATGTTTCCCGGCAAACTAATGGGAGTTTAATTAAACTTTATACATGAAATTACTCGTTTTGATCCCCGCTACACAGCCGTATACTTTTTATAATTTTGTGGAATCGGGAACCTCGAAATATTTAACATAACGCGGATCGACTGTCTCTGTCTCTTTCTAGATCGGAAGAATCGATGTTTCCCGGCAAACTAATGGGAGTTTAATTAAACTTTCTACATGAAATTACTCGTTTTGATCCCCGCTACACAGCCGTATGCTTTTTATAATTTTGTGGAATCGGGAACCTTGAAATATTTAACATAACGCGGATCGTCTATCTCTGTCTCTTTCTAGATCGGAAGAATCGATGTTTCCCGGCAAACTATTGGGAGTTTAATTAAACTTTATACATAAAGTTACTCGTTTTGATCCCTGCTACACAGCCGTATACTTTTTATAATTTTGTGGAATCGGGAACCTCGAAATATTTAACATAACGCGGATCGACTGTCTCTGTCTCTTTCTAGATCGGAAGAATCGATGTTTCCCGGCAAACTAATGGGAGTTTAATTAAACTTTATACATGAAATTACTCGTTTTGATCCCTGCTACACAGCCGTATACTTTATATAATTTTGTGGAATCGGGAACCTTGAAATATTTAACATAACGCGGATCGTCTATCTCTGTCTCTTTCTAGATCGGAAGAATCGATGTTTCCCGGCAAACTATTGGGAGTTTCATTAAACTTTATGCATAAAATTACTCGTTTTGATCCCCGCTACACAGCCGTATACTTTTTATAATTTTGTGGAATCGGGAACCTCGAAATATTTAACATAACGCGGATCGTCTATCTCTGTCTCTTTCTAGATCGGAAGAATCGATGTTTCCTGGCAAACTATTGGGAGTTTAATTAAACTTTATACATAAAGTTACTCGTTTTGATCCCTGCTACACAGCCGTATACTTTTTATAATTTTGTGGAATCGGGAACCTCGAAATATTTAACATAACGCGGATCGACTGTCTCTGTCTCTTTCTAGATCGGAAGAATCGATGTTTCCCGGCAAACTATTGGGAGTTTATTTAAACTTTATACATAAAATTACTCGTTTTGATCCCTGCTACACAGCCGTATACTTTTTATAATTTTGTGGAATCGGGAACCTTGATATATTTGACATAACGCGGATCGTCTATCTCTGTCTCTTTCTAGATCGGAAGAATCGATGTTTCCCGGCAAACTAATGGGAGTTTAATTAAACTTTATACATGAGATTACTCGTTTTGATCCCCGCTACACAGCCGTATACTTTTTATAATTTTGTGGAATCGGGAACCTTGAAATATTTAACATAACGCGGATCGTCTATCTCTGTCTCTTTCTAGATCGGAAGAATCGATGTTTCCCGGCAAACTATTGGGAGTTTAATTAAACTTTATACATAAAATTACTCGTTTTGATCCCTGCTACACAGCCGTATACTTTTTATAATTTTGTGGAATCGGGAACCTTGAAATATTTAACATAACGCGGATCGACTGTCTCTGTATCTTTCTAGATCGGAAGAATCGGTGTTCCCCCGCAAACTCTTGGGAGTTTAATTAAACTTTATGCATCAAATCATTCAGTTTGACACCTGCAACACAATCAAACACTCTCTGTAATTTTCTGGACTGAAAAACCACTGAAATTACGCTCGATATGCGGAGCGACGGGTCGGCGCGTCTGCACTGTGCGACAGCTAGTCAAAACGTCCGAACTGCGTATTGTTTTCGATCTCTTGGTATAATATTCGTATTCCTTGCTGTGTATAGCTTCCGGTTTCGCCGCTAGGTGTCGCAGGATAGAGACGAGCTGTCACGACGCTCCGCCGTCAAAGTTCTGCAATAGTGGTTTTTCGTGAAGTGAGAATTATCTCAGTGTCAGGAGAGTGCAGAGGACGTTCAACCGATCACGCTGACATATTATTTGTGTGCATCGAAAAAGAATTCAGTGGAAAACAGTGTGTGCAGTCCACGCCACGTGCTCCGGCACGTCGAGCTTCGGGAGCGGATTCCTCCGGGAATATCGATCCCAGACAGAAACTGCTTACGTGAAAATTAATTGTTTTTGAAGACCTTCAATTTGACATATCGTGTGTGACAATAGTGAAAAAACTGTGGATTTTTAAAAACTCTTCAATAGATCGAAACCACGCTTCCCTCCACCTCGAGCTTCGAGACGCCACCGTCAGCGTGGGGTGGCGCTGCCGTCCGGAACTTGTCCAGCTCCGCCAATCAGGGCCTCCCGTCGGCGTGCAGGGATCCAGGGATGCCAACCCTAGAAATTTTGGCAAGGTTGGCAGCGGAAGTTCCAGCCGGCCGAAAACAACTTTCGAGCCTCCGCTCGGAAATCTACGGAGCAGCTAACTAACACGGGCGCCAAATTCAAACCTCTTCAAAATTTAATTCTGCCTTTTTCTCTGTTTCAGCAACACCAGTCCACCCGTAACTAGCCGCCAACAGCACCGGGCAACGAATTGTTTAAACAATTGTTTAAACAATTTTTATAAACAAAAGCAGGAATTTTTATAAACAAATTCCGAAATTTTTTTTTTTCTTATTATTGCATCGTTTCCAGATAAACACTGACATCGGAACGAACGCCGTTCCTGGCCCCGGAACCCAGGATGAGCCTCCCCAGGCCGGAGGCCAGCTCAGGGACCGCCACTCCGCCTCACCCCCGCCCGCCATCGTCCATCAGCATGATGGACACCGAGGCCTCCGACTCCGAGGGATACCGGAAGGTCATCAGCCGCAACCGCAAGTCCAAACGCCGGATTCAATCAGACAACGACTCTGATACCCCCCTCGCGGCAATACTCCCCCGGAAACCCAATAAGTCCGCGAAACGATCCGTGGCTCCGTCCCCTCCCCCGGTCTCCCCCGCACCTAGCCCCGCCCCGTGCTGCGACAACCCAGCCACAGCCGCCCCTGTACCCGACCCCACCGCGAACGACCTTCGGCTCAAGTCCGAGAAGGTGATCATGGCCCTCATGAGATTTCTCATGGACCAGGACAATGGTCTCTACCCGGACGCCTCCCAGTTTATTGCATCCAAGGTTGCCAAGCTTCAGAGCATCCTCGGAGAGTCCTTGCTCCGCTGTAGCAACTTGGAGGGCCAAATAAAGGCTATAAGGTCCGAGAACAGACAGCAGCGAAAAACCCTCGAGTCTGTAACCGAGCACTGTCAGGCCCCGAAGGAACCCTCTCGGCCCACCACCTACGCCGAGAGAGTCGGGGTCCGTTCCAAGACAGCCGCCATCTCGAACCTTAAACAGAACCCCCCCCCCCCCCCCCAGTGCTATCACCATCCTGCCGCAGGACCCGAAATCCTTCGAGTCCAGCGATAAAACGAAGGAAACGGTCCTTAAATTAGTTTCTCCCTCGGAGTGCAAACTCCAAATCAGAAGCATCAGGAAGATCCAGGGGAACGGCATCTTGGTCGAGTCCCCTCAGGACTCCGACCTCAGCACCCTCAGAAACAACCCCCAGCTCAAAGTTGCCGGCCTCATCGTCGGCGCCCCCCTCAAACGCAACCCCAGAATAATTCTCTACGACGTCCCAAAGCTGGAAAGCGACGAGGCCACCCTTCGAGCCATAGTCAGCCAGAATTTGGACGCCCCAGAAAAAGCCCTCTCCCAGCAGATTAAGCTCGCGTTCAAGTCCGGAGACAAGAACAAGGATAAGAGCAACTGGATACTCGAGGTATCCAGGCAGGCCCGCGACGTCCTAATAAAGAAAGAGCGCGTTTATGTCGGATGGAGTTGTTGCCGGGTCAACGACTACATCGCGGCCACCCGGTGTTATAAGTGCCATAGCTTCGGCCACACCACCAAATTCTGCCGCGCCGAAAAAGATATCTGTGGCCACTGCGCCGAGCAGGGCCACTCTTTCAAGACCTGCCCAAATAAGTCCAAACCAGCCCGCTGTCACAATTGCCACAAAACCGGCAAACCCTCTGCCCACCCAGTCACCGATAGGCAATGCCCTGCCTACGTCACGGCCATAAATCAGGTACTATCACGTACGGATTATGGTCTGTAAACCTTACCCCTCGCAACCCAAGCCCTCTATTAGGATAGGCCAGAATCAACGCACAGAACTCCAGATCGGCTCTCGAGGAGTTAAAAGTCTGCGTCTTCGAGGTAGGAATCGATATTCTCGCGATCCAGGAGCCCTACTCCTTCAATAACGCCCTCAGCAGCTTCGGACCGAACTCCCGAATAATCACCGACCGCAAAAGGTTCTCCAGCCTCTCGGTCCCCGACCTTCCCAAGGCGGCGATTGTAGTCAGAAACCCCTTCCTAACCGTTCTTAAAATAGAAGCGCTGTGCAACACACATTGCATATGCGCAGAAATCACTCTCCACGACCTGAAACTCATCGTCGTGAACATGTACTTCCAGTTCAGTGACGACATCCAGCCATTCCTTCACCACCTCGAAACCATCCTACACACCATCCAAAACCGCAACGTCCTGATCCTCGCTGACTGCAACGCCAAATCGCCACTCTGGCATAACCCTTCCTCTGACGAGAGAGGCGAAATCATGGAGAACTTCATTGCCCAATCCCGACTCGCGATAGTAAATGAACCCTCCAACACCCACACCTTCGATAACGCCCACAGTCGAACCAATATCGACCTCACGCTCGCCACACACAGCCTCTTCAGCCACGTCTCCTCGTGGACTGTCCACCCAGACATGTCAACAAGTGATCACAACCTGATCACTTTTCAGATCTGTTCCCCCACGCCCACCACCACCGCCACCTCCCAATCCCGCTACAACATCAAGAGAGCCAACTGGGAGGAATTCGATAGAATTATCCCAGCTCTCTCAGCGGAATACCCCCCCCCCCCTCCCAGACGACCCCTACGCAGTCGACCCCGATATCCTTGGCGCCGACATCCAGCAAACAATCTCTACAGCCTCCAATTCCGCGATCCCTAGGAAGACCAGATTCCCGAGATCAGTCCCGTGGTGGACTCCCCAGCTCACAACCCTCAGATCCGAGGTCCGCCACACGAAAAGAACCTACCAAACTGAACCAAACTCCGCTCGTAAAGAAATCCTGAAGGCCCAGTACAGGCAACTCAGGAACAGGTACACCGCCACCATCCGTAAATCCAAACTCCAAAGCTGGAGAGATTTCATAACGAAACAGGGCAATGCCAACCCCTGGGGCATCCCATATAGAACGGTCACGGGCAAAGTCCGCGCCGTGGATATCCCGGTCTCCATATCCACCGAAAACGGCCAAACCACCTCCTGGGAGGAATCGAGCAGGGCTCTCCTCCACGCTCTGATGCCCGACGACACCCCTCAGACGGACACCGCCTTTCACGCGGAAGTCCGCCAACTCGCGAACACCACCCCTGACACCCCCAACGCCCCCTTCTTCGAGATGGAAGAGGTCTCAAGCGCATTAAAAATAATAAAGCCCCCGGCCTGGACCTGATGGAGGCAGCCATCCTCAAGCGTGCCTGGCGCCACCTCCATCGGGAAATCACCCTTCTGTTCAATAGCTGTCTCGCCCATGGCAAATTCCCCAACATCTGGAAGACAGGAGTCGTAAAGGTACTTCTAAAGAGCACAGAGAAGCCCAGAACTGACCCAAAATCGTACAGGCCCATCTGCCTCCTGCCCATCATCAGTAAAACCCTTGAAAGGCTGATCGCCGACAGACTGTTGAACCTCTTCAACAGTCATCCTCTAGCTTCCACCTCTCAGTTCGGGTTCAAAACTGGGATCTCCACCGAGCACGCCATCCTCCAACTACGCGAGTCCACCCAGAACAGCAACGGGAAATACGCGATCGCCCTCCTATTTGATATCAGCGGCGCTTTTGACAACGTCTGGTGGCCCGCCATCCTCCACCAGCTCAAAGCGAGAAGCTGCCCCAGTAACCTCTACAGGTTAATACAATATTAGATTTCGTTCTAAATGCTTAATCCCTATGTAAAAACGTTATTTAAGCAAGAATATCGTATTTTGAAGAAAATCTAATGATAGGTTTTTTCAGAAAATTGAAAAAACCGAAAAATGTCAAGAGTAAAGTGCCCTTATTTTAAACAATATATCGTTCTAAATGCTTAATCCATATGTAAAACAGTTATTTAAGCAAGAATATGTAATTGAAAAAAATTAGAAAAATTTATTTTAGCCGTAAATCGAAAAAAAGCCTGTTCGTTTCTCTGTCTCTCTCGCGCGATCGAACTATCGATGTTTCCC